>NW_027497704.1:0-167659 GCF_021521415.1 Bidens hawaiensis | reverse complement strand
AGCACCCTTGGATAATACTTCTTTGACTTTGTAAGAGCCTTCCCAAGTTGGGGCCAATTTGCCTAGAGTCTCTTGACCAGATGCTTCGTTATTGAGGAAGACGAAGTCTCCCGCAACAAAAGTACATTTCTGGACCCGCGAGTCATAGTATTATTGTAGTTGGCGTTTATAGTTATGCTCGCAGATCAGTGCTAACTCTCTCCTTTCTTCGAGGAGGTCAAGGTTCATCCGCAACTCTTTGCCGTTATCATTGATCATCAAAATTCATGCGGATGGAACCCCGATTTCAGCCGGGATCATGGCTTCAGTGCTGTAGGTTAAACTGAACGGTGTTTCAAACTACATGGGGTAGCTTGTCGACCCAGCCTGTTCGTTTAGTACCCAATCTTGCTTTAATCCCTTCTTTGACTGTTCGGTTGGTCCGTTCGACCTGACCATTGACCTACGGATGAGCTACAGATGTGAAAATCTGGGTGACCTAAAGTTCTTTCAGCCACTCTTGCAACCCGCTATCTGCTAACTGGGTCCCGTTGTCACTCACAAGTTCTTATGGAAGGCCAAACCAACAGATAATGAATTCCCAAAGGAACTTCTTGACACTTGATGCCGTAATGGATGCAACTTGTTTGGCTTCCACCCACTTGGTGAAGTAATCAATGGCCACAATTAAAAATTTGACTCGTTCCCGGGCTTCTGGGAACGGTCTCATAATGTCAATAGCCCATCTTTGGAACAACCTGGCAGACGTTACTGGAACCAACTCATTCTTCGGATGCAGCGTATTGGGAGCATGACGTTGGCAAGAATCACATTTCCTGATTTCTTGTACAACATCCATATGCATTCCTGGCCAGTAGTACCCGGCGTTCATGAGTTTCGCTACGACCATTCTCGGTCCCCGCGTCCACAAATTCCTTCATGAACTTCCCTAATCAAGTAATTCTCGTCCTCGGCGTCCACACATCTCAGAAGTGGAATGAGGAAGGATCGTCTATACAAGACACCATCTTGCATTTGGTAGTTCAAGGCCTTGTGTCTTATCTTTCGAGCCACGACCTTCTCTTCTGGTAGAACTCCTGATGATAAGTAAGCCATGATTGGCGTCATCGAGGATTCTACGCCGGTTTGGATTACTAAAACTTGGTTCTGTGGAACGGTATGGTCGATCAAGGACTTCTACACAAATGTCCTTAGCGAAGTGCTCAAATTTGTTGAAGCCAACTTGCTGAGGGCATCCACGACTTGTTTTCGCTTCTTTTGATGTGAATGACATTGCACGAAGAGAATTGAAGGATCAAGTCCTTTGCTTGTGAAAAGTATGAATCCATTACATCGCTTTTGGCTTCATAAGTTCCATTGATCTATCCAGCGATCAAGATGGAATCCACCCGTGCTTCTAGGTGCTTTACCCCAAGCTTCTTAGCTATTCTCAGGCCTGCCAAAAAGGCTTCATATTCTGCCTCATTGTTAGTACTCTTGAAGTCTAACTTTATAGCGTAAGTGAGCTCATGGCCTTCGGGATTGACTAGCCTAAGGCATGCGCCAGATCCCTCGTTGCTGGAAGCTCCGTTGGTGAACAATGACCAAACTTGCCCTTGTTCAGGAGGTACTTGGGGTTGCTGTTCAACTAAGCATTCTTTTTCTTTGCGTTGCGGAACTTTATTAACGAAGTCCGCCACTACTTGGCCCTTGATTGTTGTTCTGGTTTTGTATTCAATTGCATGTTCTCCCAGTTCGATGACACATTTCGCCAATCGCCTAGACAATTATGGCTTGTTTAATACATTTTTGAGCTTATATCCCGTTAACACATTAATGGATGGTCTTGGAAATACCTGCGGAGACGCCTGGCATCATAGACCAGCGCCAGGACCAGCTTTTCAAGCATCTAGTATCTGGTCTCTGGATCTGTCAACGTCCTACTGACATAATAGATTGGTGTTTGAACATTCTTTCTGTCCGTCATTAGCACGGTCCCAATGGCAAAATCAGACGCTGCCAAGTATAGAGTCAAAGGCTCTCCCTCATGTGGTTCTGTCAGAGTAGGCCTCTCCATTAAGCATTTTTTGACCTCTAGGAATGCTTGTTCAGCTTCTGCAGTCCACTTGAAGTGTGCTTTCTTGAGGCAGTTTCTCAAAGTTGAAACAAACGGGTAAGATTTAGCTGCATGATTAGCTAGGAATCTGTTCAGTGCAACCAATCTCCCATTAAGTGTTTGTACTTCTTTGAGGGAAGAAGGTGACAACATGCAAGCTACTGCTTGAACTTTATCAGGATTGGATTTGAAACCCGCACCCATTACAATGACCCCTAAAAATTTCCTTCTTCCATTCCAAAAGAATGCTTACTCGGGTTAAGTTTCATGTTGATATATCTCAAAGTCTCAAATGTTTCTTGTATGTCTCTCAACATTTGATCTTCTTCGACGCCTTTTGTTACCAAGTCATCCATATACGCCTCTAAATTCTGACAAATCTGATTTCTGAAAGCTTGATCTATTAGACGTTGATATGTAGTACCCATGTTTTTCAATCCAAAGGGCATCATTTTGTAACAAAATGTGCCTTGGTCTGTACGAAATGCTGTTTTGTGCTCATCACCCGCCGCCATGCGGATTTGGTGGTAGCATTTGTAGGCATCGAGGAAGCATTTAAACTTGAACGGGGCCATAACATCTACTTTAAGATCGATTTCAGGTAATGGATAACAATCTTTTGGACATGCCTTATTCAAGTCCTTGAAATCTATGCACATCCGCCATGTTCCATTACTCTTTGGAACGATGACCGGATTGGCCACCTATGTTTGATACTTGAATACACAAATGATTCCTGCCTGAAGAAGATCTTGCACTTGTTCATTCATAGCTTTGGTTTGTTCTGGACCCATCTTTCGCTTCTTTTGGACAATCGGCGTGAACACTAGGTTCACCCTTAGCTTGTGTTCCACAATATTTCGCGGGACACCAGTTATATCGGCGGGTTTCCAAATGACGATATCCATGTTTTTACTAGAAACTGCTTCAAAAAAGTCCTTACTATTTCCGAGATAGCAGGTCCAATCACGACTGTTTGATTAGGAAATTTTTTGTTCAATATCCATTTTTCAGGTTCAGTTAAGTCTTCATGCTTTGGTAACTTGCAGGGTTTTGAACTTTCTGCTGTGAAGCAGTGTCGATTAACATGGATGATCACTACACTAGTGCAGGTCGAAACTCCTACCGCACCGTGAGCTGTAGATGGATGAGCGTTAAAGTCACCGATTGCCTCACGTCCCAAGATGATATCATGCTTGGATGTCGCTGGCAAGACCAAAAACTCAACATCTTCGGTTATTGACTGGATTCCATCACTGAGAATGACTGGAAAAGATATAACCCCTCGTGAGTGCATCACTTCACCCCCAAATCCAGATACAGGTGCATGAATAAGTTTCAATATCACCTTATCTTCTTCGTCAAGCTGCTCGAAGCACTATTCATACATTATGTCTGACGTACTGCCGGTGTTAAAGAAAACATAATGCGAACGATAATAACCAATGAGGGCGGTGATTATCAATGGGTTTTTGTTACAAGGTCCACCTTTAACTCGTTGAAAAATTACAGGTTCATTCTTCCATTCCTTATCAAGGAATTCTCTCGTTTTACCTCCAACCTTCTGTCCGCCTTATATCATGTGGACATTCAGGTCTTTAACTTGCTTCTTGGGTGGACCCTGGTTATCTCGCGCGAGAGCTTTATTAGTCCCTGGTCTTGCATATTTTACCAAGTGTTCAAGTTTTCCTGATTTCACTGCTGTTTCAATCTCATTTTTCAAGGCTACACATTCGTTTGTGTTATGCCATATGTCATTATATAATGAACAATGTTTTTTAGCATCAAGGAATGATCTCCTCGTAAGTGGTTGAGGTTTCCTAGAAATTCACGTTCTCAGTAGTAAAAATTTCTGAAGTAGTTTTCGACAGTGGATTCCAATTGCTAGTGACTCGTGCTGAAGAATTCTTCTTATTCTTGTTGCCTATCAGAGACCTGGCATCAAATGGTTTTGACACTTCCGCGGAAGGCTGGAGCCTTGACCAAATTTTTTCTTTTTCCTGTTTATTCGGCCGCGGAGTTTGGTATTCCACCTTTGAGTTCTGTTTTTGACTATCAGTAGCCAAAGTCTTTTGAGTCCTAGCAAATAACTTTGTTGCTTTCATAATTTCTTCCTAAGACGTGGGCATTCCATCTCTACCAGTTAGAGTCCAAATCAATTCATTGCGCCTCATATTTTTGCGGAAGGCTCCCCGCAACATTGTTGGGCCTAAATATTTGGTTTGTACTTAGTTTATTTCCTTTGTTTGGGCTGTGTATGTAAGTCGAGATCCCTTTGGATCTCGGTGGGATTTTGGTGTTTGTTGGGCTTATGTATTGGGTACCCTATACATAGAATACATTGCATAGGGTTCTATGTTGTTCGTTCACTTGTTTTTGGCCGTCTATGGGTTTACTAGATGTGTTTGTAATCATCGTGCTTAAGCACCCAACGTATAATAATACGTGTGTTTTGAAGCAACTCTTGTGTCACGTGTTCATGTTCTTTTGTGTTCTTGAATAAACTAGTGTTGGAATTCTGCACCAACATCTAGTTTGTTGATATCATAATTGTAGTGATCAATATCCGGGACTTACAATTGGTATCAGAGCCTTAGACCTATTCAGGCTCTTTATTGTGATATCAAGGATTCAAGATATTGATTTTTGGTGGTTGCGTTTGTTTTTCTGGTGAAAAAGTGACCGTAGAAGAGAGAGACCTATTTCTGGGAAAACAAGTTTGTTACATTTAATATTGACTTTTGGTGGAAAATCTGGGTTCTCGGCATTAATCAATTTTTATCGGCCAAGATTAAGGGTTCTCGGCTACAACTAGTTCTCGGTTGTAACCAGTTTTCGGCCAAATCTTAGTGTTTTCGGTGAAAAACAAAGGTTCTCGGTCAACATTTGTTCTCTACCAACAATTGTTCTCAGTTATCTTGGTTCTCTGTTGACATGTCAAAGATCTCGGTCAAGATTACTAGTTCTTGGTCAAGATTCATTGTTCTCGGTCAAGATTTTCTTCTCGGTCAACATCGGGTTTTCGGTCAATAGATCTGCAACTTCCTTTGGGCCTGATCTGTGTGATTTGGGCTCTGTGTAATAGCGTTTGGGCTAGATTATTTTTTGGACTTAAAAATCATTAACTAATTCAATTAAAATGGAACAGTTAACTAATGGCAATGGTTCAACCAACTCTTTACTCCATCAAGAATTGGACTCCATAATGGGGACCACCACTCGTATACCCCGTCTCTTGTCTCATGAGGGGTTTAGTGAATGCAATTTTCGGTTTGAGAAATACGTTAAGATGAAGGATGTCAAATTTTGGAGAAGTATTGTTACGGGGCCTCAAAAAATTACTTATCAACGAGAAAACTCAACTGAGACCATTGTGAAGCCCGTTGCATTGTTGACGATGATGACTTTGTTAAAGTTGAGGAATATGAAAAGGCTCTTCCTACTCTAACCACACTCTCACCTGAGATTGCCCTTGGCTTTAGAGAACTTCAATCTGTTGTGGGAGGCGTTGATTGGGGTGTATGAGGAAAACGAAAATATGAAAAGGAGTCGCCAAGACTTGCTGCGACAAAAGTTCAATATGTTTAATCATGTTCTGTGGGAGACGTTGGAAACTCAACTCAAAAGGTTCATAGCATTGGTGACTGAAATGAGATCAGCAAGTATTTATCTTGCAACCTCTGAGATAAACAACAAGCTGGTGAACTTATTGCCAAGGAGTTGGGATATGAATGTTGTTGTTAGCAAAAAGACTAAAGATCTCAACAGAATGTCTCTCTCTGAGATGATGGCTACTATCAAGGCATGTGATATGGATGATAAGCAACGTGCAATAAATCATGCAAACTCCTACAGTGCAGCTGGGTACAACGTTGCTTCCAACAATGCACTCATCTCCCAAGACAATTTTTCAATGTTCAAGGCTACTCCACAACCACCTCAGGGAAACTTTCAAATGTTCACATCCACTCAAGGCCAACCATTTTCCATTCCATTCCAACCAGCTCCAGTTGTCTTCACTAAGTCTGGTCAATCTTCAGCTGACAATGGAAAAGCTTCATCCTCAGGGATAACTTACAGTCAGAACTCCAGTCAGATTCCTTCCTTCCCAAAAGAGACTCAGGAGAATATAGCTCTAATGGCGGGATTCATGAATTGTTATAATGCATTTTTAGCTGGAGACTTGGTTCAACCTGTGGTTGCTGCTGAACTCGATCGTATCCATCCTGATGATGTTGAAGAAATGGATATTTCATGGCAAATCGCCATGGCAGTATTTCGGGCCAAGAAGTTCACTAAGAGGACGGGTAGAAACAATTGGGATATTCCAAATAATCAAAAGGTTCGTTTTAACAAAGACACTCTGAGGTGCTACAACTGTCACGATCCAAGTCATTTTGCTCGTGAATGTACTAACTCAGCAAAGGATGGAAACACGGAAAGGGCACTGGTTCTAGTAGGTAATGCTAGAGGTGAAGTTGGAGGTAGTTCAGGAAATGGTGAAAGGGGATTGATTGCTCAGCAATTCTCTTGGGAGGGTCAGATGGTTGCGCTCAACATTGGAAATCAGACTGCAAACTTCGCAAATGTTGAAGACACTGGAGAAGAAAATGCTACCTAGGAGAAGATCAAGGAACTTCAATTCGCATATATGGCGTTCACTTCTACAAATTCATATGAGGTAAGTTTTCAACCATGTTCTCCAGATTGTGTTGATAAGATAGAGTTATATAAGCTCCATAATGATAAGTTAATTAGAGATATGGAAAGAATAAAATCTGAAAATTTCAAACTTAAGAAAAATGAAAACGGGTTTCTTGATAAGATAGAAGCAACTCAAAAGGATTTTTCAAAACTTAAGTTTGAATTTAGTATAAAATGCTGTCATTTACTAGATGCTAAATAGGAAATCGCTGAATTAACTGCTAAACTGGAAGCCTCCAAGTTAGAGATTTCAAATCTAACAAATAAATTTGAAAGGGCTGAATTAGACTTTAAAAAATTCGAGGGTTCCAGTAAAATAGTTAATTCAATGATTGAAAATCAATTGTGGTGGAAGTAAAATGAAGGTGAGGGCATAGGATATAGTTAAATTCCCCCACCTTACAACCACAATTATTTCAGCACTCCTGTTACAAGGGAACAGGAAGAAAAGGTAAAAGACATGAAATATGGTAAACAAGATAAATCTGAAGAAGCTGATTCTGTAAACTCAAGTGCTTCCACCTCAGGAGTAAACGATTCTAACGTGTTTGCTTCATGTGCAGAAAAAGTAATTGTGAAGGAATGGACTGATGAGGACGACGATCCTTGTTTTGAATTTAATAATGACATTGTTTCTGATGTTTCTTTAAAACTGCCTGTTTAAAGTTCTGTTATTCCGATTGTTTGTGTGGGCTCTGTTTTAAAGATCATGGATTTTTGTGTGGTTGATTATGCTAAAACTTTGAACTCTGATAATGTGGCTCCAATAAAATTAAAAATTCAAAAAATTCCAACAAATACTTACCACCTAAGTTTGTCAAAGAGGGATGCTCTAATGACAAACAAGTTGATAAGCCAAATAATGTGAAATATGGTCATCTCAATTTAAGCAAACTGGTCCACACAACCAGTCCAGACGAGGAGTTGCCCAGTATGATTTCTACATAAAATGTCAAACTTGTTTTAATTGTGGCACTCCTGGTCAAATTGCCAGAAATTTTTCATATCGTCCATATGTTCCTTATTATGGATTTTATCAGAGGAATATGCTCTATGTGCATCATAATTCGTACATGCAAAGATTCAGGCATAATCGGACTAATTCCTCTTATGATGATTGGAACCGAAACAAATCTGGCAGGTTTAGTTCTCATCAGATCAAGCCTAACATGTCTCGCAATGGATTTAAAAAGGGGAATTTGGTTTCATAAACTAACAAATACTATAAACAAAAACACGTCGAAAAGACAAAAACGTGTCTTCCTAATCCAAAAACACCAGAAATAAAGTTAACCATTCATACACATAATGCCTAATATTACAATGGTAGACATAAAATGGTTGCCTAAATCTCCGGTAAAAGAGTCTGTGAGCACTACGTTTGATGATAAGAAGGACATGTCATGGCAACCCGTGACAACTTTAGGTGAATCAAGGTCACCCAGTGTAACTATGGACTGGGTATGAAAATCTAACTAATCCCGCGCTTGGTGCATGGACAGCTATGGAGGGATATCATCAGACCTTGGTATGTTGATAGTGGCTATTCCAGGCACATGACATGAGACATTTCCCAACTACACGATATTCAAACATTTAATGATGGGTATGTATCTTTTGCGGAAGGAGAAAGGGGAAAGATTACACAGGAGGGTACTGTAAGTAACGGTGTTCTAAAATTCGAAAATGTTAATTTTGTTCCAGAATTGAAGCACAGTCTTTTGAGTGTGTCACAAATTTGTGACAAAGAGTTTTCAACTCATTTTACCAAGAAAGAGTGTCTGATTTTGAAACCTGGTATAATTATACCAGAAGACTGGATTCTTGTTCGATCACAACGAAAAGATAATGCTTATGTGATCGACATAACACAAATGTTCCTGATGAAATAACATGCTTGTTTTCAAAAGTGTCAGAACATAACTCCATGCTATGGCATCGTCGTCTTGGTCATGCGAATACTAAAAACTTGAATCGTCTTGCTAAAAATGATTTGGTACGTGGTTTACCCATTAAAGATTTTGTGACTATTGAAAGGTGTGTGGCTTGTGCTTTGGGTAACTTCATCGAAAGACTCATAAGCCGAAGTTGATCAATACTATTTCATCAGTTTTTCAATTGTTTCATATGGATCTTTTTGGACCAGTCCATGTCTTGAGCCTTTCTCGTAGCTCTTATTGTCTTGTTATTACTGATGACTACTCACGTTTTACTTGGGTGTTTTTCTTGTCGAATAAAAGTGAAACTGCAGATTTGATCAAGAGGTTTGTAGTGCTCATGGAGAACCAACTGAATTTGATGCTGAAGGGATACGTTGTGATAATGGCATGGAATTCAAGAATGCATCATTGAATCATTTCTATTCAGAAGGGGGGGGGGGGTGCTCCGTCAGTACAGCGTAGTACAGACACCACAGCAAAATTTTGTGGCAGAAAGGAGAAATAGAACTCTTATCGAAACGGCAAGGACTCTATTGTGTGATTCTAAGCTGCCATTGTTCGTCTGGGCAGAAGCTATTAATACGGCTTGTTATGTTCAGAATCGGGTGATAATCAACAAATCTAAAATGAAAACACCATATGAGGTTGTCTATGGTCATAAACCCACTGTTGCATGTTTCAGAGCTTTTGGCTGTCCTTGCACACTACTGAATCTCGAGTCTACTCTAAAATTTAGGGCCACAACTGATGAGTGTTATTTTGTTGGCTATGCGGGTAATACATCTTACATGGTCAACATTAAGTCAACCAAGCAGATTCTAGAGTCATATGAGGTTCGTTGGTTGGAAGAAAATGAGACTGATGCTCGCGTCGGTCCGGACTGGTTATTCGACTATAATGAACTTTTCAAACCATTCAATGTGTTTCCGGTCGTCAACACAGAACCTTCAGGTGGTCCTACAGTGGAAGCTGAGAAAGATGACCCACATGCAGTATCCCACATCTCTCCATTTCTGGATGATGATACCACTGAACCAAATAATGACACACCCACATCTAACACTCAGTCAAAAGAAACTCCAGAAACTGAATGTTCGCCGGTTTCGTCTGAAGATGCTGCTACAGTTGAGGGGGAGAGTTCTATTCGTCAGATCTTCGGGAGCACACTGTTTCCCGATGCCATTCCAAATGAATATGTCGCCATTCGCTCGTACTCTCACAAAACGGCGACCTTTGGATGGAAGAATCCTCTTGCTGATGTTAATGAGAACTTGTCAAACTTGCAACCTACCGGTGATGTTTCCGATCAGTTAATTCCATCGAGGATTCAGAAAAATCATCCAATTGAGAATATCATATGTCCTATTAAAACGGGTGTGTCCACCAGAAGTCAGACATGACACATCAACAACTGCTAGCTTTCTTGCTTCATTTCCCAAATTGAGCCAAAGATAGTAGAAATGGCACTTCAAGAACCAAGTTGGGTTGACGCTATGCATGAAGAGCTAAATCAGTTTGATAAGTTGAAGATTTAGAGATTCGTTGAGTTACCGGAAGGAAAGAAAGCACTTGATACGAGATAGGTATTCCAAAACAAACAAGATGACACGGGGGTTATTGTTAGAAACAAGGCACGGTTGGTAGTTCGTGGCTTTCTTCAAGTTGAGGGATTAAACTATACTGAGGTCTATGCTCCAGTGGCTAGACTTGTGGCCATCTGAATCTTTCTGGCCTACGCGTCATTCATGGGGTTCACTGTATATCAGATGGATGTCAAGACCGCGTTTCTATATGGGGAAGTCAAAGAAGAGATCTACGTGGATCAACCTCCGGGTTTTGTTGAATCCAAGAAACCAAATCACGTGCACAAGTTAGACAAGGCGTTATACGGGTTACATCAGGCACCTCGGGCGTGGTACGCTACATTGACCGCACATCTTCTAGATCATGGCTATAAGCAAGGAACCATTGATCAAACCTTGTTCCGAAAAAACTGTTGCAAAGGATTTGATTCTAGTCCAGATCTATGTGGATGACATTATTTTCGGATCCACCAGTGCTGAGTTGTGAACAGAATTTGAAGAAGTAATGAAGAAAAGATTTGAAATGAGCTCGTTGGGTGATATGACAACATTTCTGGGGTTACAGGTTCGCCAAAGCTCGGCAGGAATTTTACTGCATCAGGGGAAGTATGTTGAGGATATGCTCGCAAAGTTTGAATTTCAAGACTCCAAGAGTGTTAACACTCCCATGGCAGAAAGGCCTCTACTGTCATCTGATCCGAAGGGGAGTCCCATAGATCAAATGTACTATCGATCGATGATCGGGTCTCTTATGTATCTCACTGCCAGTCGTCCTGACATCATGTTTGTAGTCTGCCAATGTGCTCGGTTCCAGGCTAATCCTAAACTCTCTCATTTAATTGTTGTTAAATGTATTTTTAGATATCTGAAGGGATAACCGAAGTTAGGCCTTTGGTATCCCAAACAATCAAAATTTGATCTTTATGCTTTTGCTGATAACAATTATGGTGGAGATGACATTGACAGGAAATCCACATCTGCTGGATGCCCGTTCTTAGGAGATCGTCTCATTTCGTGGAAGTCTAAGAAACAACAAACGGTATCCACCTCCACCGCCGAGGCGGAGTATGTTATTGCATCAGCTTGCTGCTCTCAGGTCATATGGATGTAAAACCAACTGCCGGATTACGGTTTGGAATTTCTTGATACTTCTATCTTTTGTGATAATGATGCAGCCATTGCAATTGTTAAGAATCCAGTTCAACATTCTAAAACCAAGCACATCGATATTAAAATTCATTTTATTCGTGATTAGTACGACTGAAAATTAATTCACTTTGAGCAAGTCCACACTGATAATGTGACACCCGGTAATTTCCCAATCCCATAAACCAAGTAACCAACCTAATTATTAGGAGATTGTGAATGTTATGCGCGCCATTATCAGCGCGGGCATATGTTATATGCGCCATGCGCGGATGCGATGCGCGCCATGTTAGGATCAGCACGGGCATATGTTATATGCGCCATGCGCGGATGCGATGCGCGCCATGTTATGATCAGCGCGGGCATATGTTATATGCACCATGCGCGGATGCGATGCGCGCCATGTTATGATCAGCGCGAGCATATATTATATGCGCCACGCGCACAGGTTTTGTGTTTTCATAACTTAATTTTAGGTCGTTTCTGTCTAATGGGTTGCATACCTCTTCAATGATCAATAAGTAAAACTATGTTTAAACAATATCCTAATTTCCTAATTAAGACCCAAATCATTTATGCGCGCGCGGAAAAAGGGAACTAACCTCCCCGCATGGCGGGAACATTGAGAGCTAGTTTGTTTGAAGCTCCAAGATGGAATTGACTTCAACATAACTGATCACTATGTTGAAATACCAAGACCTCATGGAGAATCTACAAATGAAACTCAACGTCCCTGACTACGAGAAGGTTACGCACTACCCGCATCAAATAAAAAGGAGTTATGTGCGACACCTGCGGGAAGAATCCCCGCGGGACACCTTAAAACTAAACCCTTTACGCATGAACGTCTGCACAGAAACCAACCACCTTTTCGCTTAAATCCAAAAGTTCACCCTGTTAATAAACTCTGAGAACGCTGGTTCCAGCAGAGCCAGATGGACTCGCAGGATTCCTTATAAGGACGCCTGCGCAGTGATACGCGCAGGATTCGTTACAAGGACGCTTGCGCGAAGACCAACTGGAGCCGCCGGACCCACAACGTTCAAAGAAATGGCCTACACGCAGAAGGCTATACACGCAAGGCTACACGCACAAAACACTTAGTCTATTCTTCAGATGTAAGGGGATTACCCCCGCCCAGAAAGAACCAGTTGCGTGTTTCAGAGATTTTTACCTTTTGACTGCACACTGACAACAGTACTAGGAAAAGTATACTGTAACACGAAATGTCAGCTGTCAGCCGCACCTACTCTCACCAACCACAGTCCTGCATGTACTGTCAAATCCATCAGAATCTTTATAACCACTCCCTAGGACCATCACCCCCATCCCTAAAATAAATAATAATAAACCCCATACCTTGTCATCATTACACCCAGTATAAATAAGATTTCAATCCCCTAAATCAAAGGATTGTGTTCCCTTGAATTTGCCTATAAATAAGTATCAATTCTTGAATAAAAATATCACACAAACACACTTTAAACTCCTCTCTTAAACCTGTAATTCTGCACTAACCATCTCCCAAGCATCCGTTTCCAGTTCCATCGCTAGGTAAGCCGAAACTTTAGTCTTGAGATTTACTTTTCTGACCAGCCCTTATATTCTTCGATTACTTGGTCTTAATACACATATTTCTTGTTATTTAAACATATTCTAGACTC
The DNA here is from genome assembly GCF_021521415.1 of Bidens hawaiensis. Taxonomy (NCBI): domain Eukaryota; kingdom Viridiplantae; phylum Streptophyta; class Magnoliopsida; order Asterales; family Asteraceae; genus Bidens; species Bidens hawaiensis. Next base: position 154,527 of record NW_027497704.1, on the reverse strand, counting down.
CCAATTTCGAGGCTAACATCAGGAAACCCGAATCTCGTTTAATCTCTCTCTAAACCATCACTTAACAAGAATCACAGGTGAGTCTCACAGCCCCTATTTTCACTGTTTTTAAACTGTTTTCGGGGCGATGGACACGTGTTTAAATTATGTTTTATCATGGTATATTTACAAGCAATGCAAACGATTATCTGTTCATGGTGTTTATCTTGGTTTTCAATGTGAGTGCGCAAGATTTAGAAAGTGATCACTTCGTCAATGGAAATCTAAGGGTAGGGACTACTGTGTTTGATCAACCCACTCGTAGGGGTCGCACCTCTTTGCATAGACGAGTGTCTAGTATGGTCATGGGGTAGTACTACTGGTTGTAAAGCCCGCTCGTAGGGGTCGCACCTCTTTGCATGGACGAGCGCCTAGTTTTCCGAGCACAACGTCCGCGCGTAACCCGCGGGACGGTATTGTTTTAGCTCGTAGTGGCAGCGCCACTTTGCATGGACGAGCACGGTTTTCAGAAATGTCCGCGCGTAACCCGCAGGACGGCTTTATCAAGCATATGTTTTAATGATGTTCTCAGAAATATGTTTCAATATGGTTTTATCAAGGATATGATGCAATACGATTTATCAAGTCACCAAAACTTGTGAACTCACTCAGTTTATACTGATTCAAATGTTTTTACGTGTCTTTCAGGTGATAATTAGTAGCGCAAGGAGTCACACATAGAGCACTTCACGCAGAACATCTATAAAATGGTTTTTGGAAGATTTTAGTTCTATCCCTTCCACACGCGTGGTTGTTCCCGCCGTGTAAGGGGATATGGCGCGAAAATCTTCAACGTTTTTCATATGTGGATGTTTTTATATGTAATTCTAAACAATGTAATGTATTTTGTACTAGACATTTCATGCGCAATGGAAAATTTATTTGAATGTTTGCAATGACCCGTGCTTGATTATCAATTCCCACTCGCGCGCACCCGGCTGTTTCCGCCGTTTAGGGCCGGGTGTGACAGAGTGGTATCAGAGCACTGGTTATAGCGAACTAGGAAAGAAGTTTTAACCTAGACTATAACCGTAGGGGAATCGCATGAAATATTTTGCAAAGAAAATATTTTCAAAAGAAAAACCACACACACACTTAGGAACACGGGTCACACAATGTCTAGTGAACACTAGGGATAAGAACATTATGTGCTCAAGGTACATGCGCTAAGTTTGATATATTTTCGTTCTCTTTTAAGAAAAACGAGAATGCCTCCAACCAGAGCCAAGGGAATTACCATGACACCCGAGGAACTCGCAGAAATAATTGCACAGGCGATCGCAACGCATGAGGCCAGCAAGGCCGAATCAAGTCAGGGTCGTCAAGAGACCGAAACCCCAGAACCCGAATCAGGAGCTTTGGACAAAGGATGCTCCTATAAGACATTTATGGCCTGTAAGCCTTGGCCATTCAAGGGCACCGAAGGGGCCATTGGGCTCTACAACTGGATCGACAAAATGGAGACAGTTCTCTCCATTAGCGGGTGTAGTGAAAATCAAAAGGTCCTTTACGCGACCTGCATGTTTCAAGAAGCGGCCTCGTCTTGGTGGAAGCTTCAAGTGAAAACATCGGGACGAGAAGTTGCTCTCCACAAGACCTGGGAGGAGCTGAAGGAAATGATGATGAAAAAGTTCTGCTCTCGCGCCGAAATTCAGAGTCTAAAGCAGGAATTTTGGAACCACACCATGATAGGAACTGATATCGACGCCTACAACAACCGATTCAACGAACTTTGCCAGATGGTGCCGGATATGGCGAACACGGAGGAGAAAAAGATAGAGAGGTATATCTTTGGGTTACCCCATGTTATCAGAGTTCCGCTCAATGCCGCAGCGCCTCCAACCTTTGATGAGGCAGTGGCGCGGGCCATCACTCTTACAAGAGATACGGTCCGTGCGGGCATGTTGACCTCGCGCGGGAACGAGCAGCGAACCTCTGACCCCAAGAGAAAATGGAACTCTCACCACCGAGGGTCCGACTCCAAGCAACCACCATTCAAGAAACAGGAGAGCGTAAGGGCTTACGCGATACAAGCCCTGGAGCCATCACGAAAAGGGTACAATGGGCCTCGCCCATGGTGTAGCAGATGCAAGTATCACCACGAGGGTGAATGCGCAAGCATCGTATGCGCCAAATGTAGCAGACCAGGGCACAAGGCGATAAACTGCCATAAGGAAGCTGGAGCAAACGACAACTGCTACGCATGCGGGAAGCCAGGACATTTCAGTCGGGATTGCCCGCAAAAGAGAAACCAAGCTCGCGGGAGAGCCTTTGTGATCGGCGCGGGCGAAGCAAAAGAAGAACGGAATGTGGTAACCGGTACGTTTCTACTTAACGACCATTTTGCATCTGTCTTATTTGATACTGGCGCTGACCTAAGTTTCATATCCACTGAGTTTAAAAACTCCCTAGGCCTAGCAACCAGTAGGCCAGACACGCCTTATACTATAGAACTAGCCAATGGTAGGCAGATACGCGCGAACGAGAGGACTGAGCAATGTGTATTGGTCATGGGAGGTCACGGATTCAATATTAACTTATTGCCAATAGACTTGGGAAGCTTTGACATTGTGGTAGGCATGGATTGGTTAGTCGAGAACCATGCGGAAGTTATTTGCCATGAGAAGCAGGTTCGGATCCCACTGTTGAGCGGAGAAACCATGGTAATTCAAGGGGAAAGAAGTGGAGTTGCGACAAAACTCATTTCGTGTCTAAAGGCGCGCAAGTGCCTGAGGAAAGGATGCTACGCCTTCCTGGCGCACGTAGTAGAGAAGAAAGGAGATGAACGAAAGATTGAAGACTTACCAGTGGTGCGCGAATTCCCGGAAGTTTTCCCTGAAGATCTGCCCGGATTACCGCCACCGCGACAAGTCGAGTTTCGAATCGACTTGGTTCCAGGAGCTGCACCAGTAGCTCGAGCACCCTATCGACTAGCTCCATCCGAGATGCAAGAGCTATCCAATCAGTTGCAGGAACTATTGGATAAGGGCTTCATACGCCAAGCTTTTCACCCTGGGGAGCTCCAGTACTTTTTGTAAAGAAGAAGGATGGTTCATTTAGAATGTGTATTGACTACAGGGAACTGAACAAGCTGACAGTCAAGAATCGGTACCCCTTACCGAGGATTGACGACTTATTTGATCAGTTGCAGGGATCCAGTTATTACTCGAAGATAGATCTACGGTCAGGTTACCACCAACTTAGGGTCCATGAGGAAGACGTGCCGAAGACAGCCTTCCGAACTAGATACGGCCATTATGAGTTCTTAGTGATGCCTTTCGGGCTAACTAATGCGCCGGCTGTATTCATGGATCTGATGAACCGTGTGTGCAAGCCATACTTGGATAAGTTTGTGATTGTGTTTATAGATGATATTCTGGTTTACTCCCGAACCAGAGCTGAGCATGAACAACATCTGAGATTAATTTTGGAAATGCTGAAGAAAGAAAAGTTGTATGCAAAGTTTTCTAAATGTGAGTTTTGGCTTAGAGAGGTTCACTTTCTCGGTCACGTTGTAAACGAGAAAGGAATACACGTCGATCCTTCCAAGGTCAAAGCCATCGAGAATTGGGAAGCGCCAAAAACACCAACTGAGGTGAGGCAATTCCTAGGACTAGCTGGCTACTATCGACGTTTCATTGAGAACTTCTCCAAGATAGCTTTACCTCTGACTGCGCTAACTCAGAATGATAAGAAGTTTGATTGGGGCGAAAACCAAGAAGCAGCGTTTCAAATGTTAAAGCAAAAGTTATGTAGTGCGCCAATTTTGTCGCTACCCGAGGGGACGGACGACATCGTCGTCTACTGCGACGCTTCACATCAAGGACTCGGATGTGTCCTTATGCAGAGAAACAAAGTCATAGCGTATGCCTCTCGTCAACTCAAGGTCAATGAAAGGAATTATACAACGCATGATCTGGAACTTGGAGCAGTTGTTTTCGCGCTAAAGATTTGGCGCCATTATCTTTATGGTACAAAGTGTTTGATTTTTACGGATCACAAGAGCCTTCAACATATATTTGATCAAAAGGATTTAAACATGAGGCAACGAAGATGGGTGGAATTACTGAATGATTATGATTGTGAAATAAAATATCATCCTGGAAAGGCGAATGTGGTAGCAGACGCTTTAAGTAGGAAAGAGCGAGCAAAGACGCTACGAGTTAAGGCTCTAAGATTGACCATTCGCGCAGACCTCACTACCCGCATCCGAGAAGCTCAACAAGAAGCCTTGAAATCAGAGTTTGTCAAGAACGAATCCCTTGGGGGTATGATTAAGAATTTGGAGCTCAAAGAGAACGATACTCGATATTTTGCTAACCGCATATGGGTCCCTCTCAAAGAAGGATTGCGCGAGCAAGTGTTAAACGAAGCTCACAAAACGCGGTATTCCGTACATCCTGGCGCAGACAAGATGTACCAAGATGTTAAAGTGCTGTATTGGTGGCCCAATCTTAAGGGCGACATCGCGACGTATGTCAGTAAGTGCCTGACGTGTTCAAAGGTGAAGGCTGAATACCAGAAACCGTCGGGGTTGCTTCAACAGCCAGAAATTCCCATGTGGAAGTGGGAACAAATCTCCATGGACTTCATTACCAAACTGCCAAGGACACCTGGGGGTAACAACACGATTTGGGTTATTGTAGACCGGCTAACTAAGTCAGCACACTTCCTGCCAATCAAGGAAACCGATAAGATGGAAAAGTTAGCCCAATTGTATATTCGAGAAGTAGTTTCAAAACACGGAGTTCCGGTATCCATTATTTCTGATAGAGATAGTCGTTTCACCTCAAGATTTTGGAGATCGTTACAAGGGGCTTTAGGTACTCGTCTTGACATGAGTACGGCTTATCATCCCCAAACGGATGGACAAAGCGAGCGAACCATTCAAACATTAGAAGATATGTTGCGCGCGTGCGCAATCGATTTCGGGGGTAGCTGGGATACTCATCTCCCATTGGTTGAATTTTCATACAATAACAGTTATCACACAAGCCTCAAGGCTGCGCCATTTGAAGCCTTGTATGGGCGCAAGTGTAGGTCCCCACTGTATTGGGCTGAAGTGGGTGACAAGCAAATGACTGGTCCAGAATTGATCCAAGAAACGACGGACAAAATTTTCCAGATACGGGATCGCCTTAAGGCAGCGCGCGACAGACAGAAAAGCTATGCAGATGTGAGAAGAAAACCGTTGGAATTTCAAGTAGGGGATAGAGTACTTTTGAAAGTCTCTCCATGGAATGGAGTCCCCCGTTTCGGTAAGCGAGGAAAGTTAAATCCGCGATACATCGGACCATTTGAGATCCTGGAAAGGATCGGTCCAGTTGCTTATAAACTCCATTTACCCGCCGAACTTAGTGGAGTTCACGACACGTTTCATGTATCCAACCTCAAGAAGTGCTTATCTGATGAAACGTTAATTTTACCATTGGACGAGGTTTATATCGACAAACAGCTACACTTCGTGGAAGAGCCTATAGCAGTAACCGATTGGAAAGAACAAAAGTTGCGAAGAAGCCGAATCAAGTTAGTAAAGGTTCAATGGAACTCAAAGCGTGGACCTGAATTCACTTGGGAAAGAGAAGACCAAATGCGCAAAAAGTACCCATACCTCTTCCAAAGAATAGCTCCTACCAGCGACACCTCCTAAATTTCTGGACGAAATTCTCCTAACGGGGGGAGATTGTGACACCCGGTAATTTCCCAATCCCATAAACCAAGTAACCAACCTAATTATTAGGAGATTGTGAATGTTATGCGCGCCATTATCAGCGCGGGCATATGTTATATGCGCCATGCGCGGATGCGATGCGCGCCATGTTAGGATCAGCGCGGGCATATGTTATATGCGCCATGCGCGGATGCGATGCGCGCCATGTTATGATCAGCGCGAGCATATGTTATATGCGCCATGCGCGGGCATATGTTATATGCGCCATGCGCGGATGCGATGCGCGCCATCTTATGATCAGCGCGGGCATATATTATATGCGCCACGCGCACAGGTTTTGTGTTTTCATAACTTAATTTTAGGTCGTTTCTGTCTAATGGGTTGCATACCTCTTCAATGATCGATAAGTAAAACTATGTTTAAACAATATCCTAATTTCCTAATTAAGACCCAAATCATTTATGCGCGCGCGGAAAAAGGGAACTAACCTCCCCGCATGGCGGGAACATTGAGAGCTAGTTTGTTTGAAGCTCCAAGATGGAATTGACTTCAACATAACTGATCACTATGTTGAAATACCAAGACCTCATGGAGAATCTACAAATGAAACTCAACGTCCCTGACTACGAGAAGGTTACGCACTACCCGCATCAAATAAAAAGGAGTTATGTGCGACACCTGCGGGAAGAATCCCCGCGGGACACCTTAAAACTAAACCCTTTACGCATGAACGTCTGCACAGAAACCAACCACCTTTTCGCTTAAATCCAAAAGTTCACCTTGTTAATAAACTCTGAGAACGCTGGTTCCAGCAGAGCCAGATGGACTCGCAGGATTCCTTATAAGGACGCCTGCGCAGTGATACGCGCAGGATTCGTTACAAAGACGCTTGCGCGAAGACCAACTGGAGCCGCCGGACCCACAACGTTCAAAGAAATGGCCTACACGCAGAAGGCTATACACGCAAGGCTACACGCACAAAACACTTAGTCTATTCTTCAGATGTAAGGGGATTACCCCCGCCCAGAAAGAACCAGTTGCGTGTTTCAGAGATTTTTACCTTTTGACTGCACACTGACAACAGTACCAGGAAAAGTATACTGTAACACGAAATGTCAGCTGTCAGCCGCACCTACTCTCACCAACCACAGTCCTGCATGTACTGTCAAATCCATCAGAATCTTTATAACCACTCCCTAGGACCATCACCCCCATCCCTAGAATAAATAATAATAAACCCCATACCTTGTCATCATTACACCCAGTATAAATAAGATTTCAATCCCCTAAATCAAGGGATTGTGTTCCCTTGAATTTGTCTATAAATAAGTATCAATTCTTGAATAAAAATATCACACAAACACACTTCAAACTCCTCTCTTAAACCTGTAATTCTGCACTAACCATCTCCCAAGCATCCGTTTTCAGTTCCATCGCTAGGTAAGCCGAAACTTTAGTCTTGAGATTTACTTTTCTGACCAGCCCTTATATTCTTCGATTACTTGGTCTTAATACACATATTTCTTGTTATTTAAACATATTCTAGACTCCCAATTTCGAGGCTAACATCAGGAAACTCGAATCTCGTTTAATCTCTCTCTAAACCATCACTTAACAAGAATCACAGGTGAGTCTCACAGCCCCTATTTTCACTGTTTTTAAACTGTTTTCGGGGCGAGGGACACGTGTTTAAATTATGTTTTATCATGGTATATTTACAAGCAATGCAAACGATTATCTGTTCATGGTGTTTATCTTGGTTTTCAATGTGAGTGCGCAAGATTTAGAAAGTGATCACTTCGTCAATGGAACTCTAAGGGTAGGGACTACTGTGTTTGATCAACCCACTCGTAGGGGTCGCACCTCTTTGCATAGACGAGTGCCTAGTATGGTCATGGGGTAGTACTACTGGTTGTAAAGCCCGCTCGTAGGGGTCGCACCTCTTTGCATGGACGAGCGCCTAGTTTTCCGAGCACAACGTCCGCGCGTAACCCGCGGGACGGTATTGTTTTAGCTCGTAGTGGCAGCGCCACTTTGCATGGACGAGCACGGTTTTCAGAAATGTCCGCGCGTAACCCGCGGGACGGCTTTATCAAGCATATGTTTTAATGATGTTATCAGAAATATGTTTCAATATGGTTTTATCAAGGATATGATGCAATACGATTTATCAAGTCACCAAAACTTGTGAACTCACTCAGTTTATACTGATTCAAATGTTTTTACGTGTCTTTCAGGTGATAATTAGTAGCGCAAGGAGTCACACATAGAGCACTTCACGCAGAACATCTATAAAATGGTTTTTGGAAGATTTTAGTTCTATCCCTACCACACGCGTGGTTGTTCCCCGCCGTGTAAGGGGATATGGCGCGGAAATCTTCAACGTTTTTCATATGTGGATGTTTTTATATGTAATTCTAAACAATGTAATGTATTTTGTACTAGACATTTCATGCGCAATGGAAAATTTATTTGAATGTTTGCAATGACCCGTGCTTGATTATCAATTCCCACTCGCGCGCACCCGGCTGTTTCCGCTGTTTAGGGCCAGGTGTGACAGATAACAATGTGGCGGACTTATTTAAAAAACTGGTCGGAACAGCCAAATTTAATGTGCTTGTGAGTTTTCTTAAAATGCTTCGTTTCGAGGATTGAGTCTTTTTGAGTGTAAATTTGTACATATTTTATTAATTTGCACAAATTTAGGGGGAGAAAAATCAAAAATTAAAAAATAGTGTGTGTGCGTTGTTATCAAAAATTCAAAAATAGTGTGTGTGCGTTGTTTATTCTATTTAAAAAAAGAAAAAATTAATAAAAAAAATTATAATTCATTCTCTCTTAAAATTATGTCGGTTGCTCAAGTTTTAAGAACATATACTTGTTTATGTTTGGTCCGGTGATCTACTTGTAGAATCACAGGATAGCCATTTATCTAAAGACTGAAAGCATCTGGGGCGATTGTGATGTGTTTTGTGTTTTGAATTTTTTCACTTAAAATTATGTCAGTAACTCTAAGTTGGAAGGGCATGTATTTTCGTATGTGTTTGGTCTTGTTAACCACTTGTGGACATACATGATAGCCATTTACCAGAAACCTAAGAGTGACCGGGGTGACTGAGTTTTAAACTGTCTTTTGGGAAATGATATTATTATTCAGTTAACAAATTTTTAGAAGCTTCAAAATATTTTCAAATGAAAATTGATCAACCCTTGGAAAGTGATAGATAAATTGTTTATGTGTGCCTAACGGGTGAAGTTATTAAGCTTAATAGGCTCTAGAACAGTCATTGATTTGTATGGTAGCTTTCCATGATGCATAAAAGTTGAAGTGATATAAACTAAATTTGCTAAACTTACTGTAGAGAGTCATTTTGAAGAAATGTGCATGTCTTCATATACATCTCTCCGAATGATAGGTAGAAAAACAATTACACAGTCATACACGAGCCCGTTAGTGTCTTAATCACCAAAAATATTGTGTTATTAAGTTATTGTTAAAAAAAATCTACAAGAGTTTATTTCATCTTATTAAAGTCTATGTTTTAAAAGCTTAGAGGGTCAAACTAGAACTACAGAGATGGGGGCACACAAGTAAGTCCTGTCATGTCTCGAATGAAAGGCCTGTAAGTCCACTTGCTTGTAAGTCCAACGTTCAACCTTAAAGATTAAATTCTTGTTTGTTTATCTATAAAGATCTTATGATCAAGCACTAGGGGGTTGGAGTCAAATTGGGGTGATATGGGGAAAGCCAAATACGCTTTGAGAATAGATAGGAGGCATCACAGGTACATGAGTGATATCCATCTAAGATTTATGCCGATTTGAACCTAACTCATATCACTGATGCAATGAAAATCATGCTAAGTTTGTTATACCTGCTATCAACCTGTTTTTGATGTCATAATAACGCTAAACATGAATCCTAGTGACAGCCTCTTAAACAATATGATTCCATGTTCGGATCTTTTCATAAAAGGTGGCATTTTTACAAAAACTGAAATTTGATCCCATTCTGCAAAATTCAAATTTTTTGTATTATCTTTGTTTTTGTTATTTATTTTATTTCGTCTTGATGTTTTATCTCGAAACTACTCTCCTCGAAACATGTGATTTAAACTGGGTTTTGGGTTGGATGTCTTTTATGTGTGAACATGTCTTTGGGCTGTCAAATTGCTTTGGGCTTGTTTAGAGGTTCTCGGCCCATGTGAGTTGGGATATAAGTAGACCCCAACCTCCATTATTGTTCTCCATTCATTCAAAACCTTTCATCTCTCTCAAACCACCCCGTCAGCCGAGAACTATCCCCTGCATAATCTAATCCCATTAAATTGCTATTATTATTCATGTTTGTTGATTCACAAGTAAATGAGCAAAGGCTCAAGCTAATGGTTTTGTGAGAATTGTGTTCTTAATGTATTAATAGATGAGTGGATGGAACACACAGACGAACGAGGTGTCATGGGGTGTTAGGATTAGTGATTGATGATTTCGATTGGATGTTTTAGGGTTATTTGTTGGAAATTAAACTGGATTTGTTGTAGGTTTAATGGAGATCTCGGTACCTTGGAGAAGATGACACATATTCCAAGAAGAAACCCAAAGGGTTCTCTGTCCCCAGCTATCAAAGAGTTCTCGGTTGACTTTCGTTGACCGAGATCTCCTAGCTTTGACCGAGAACTCATGTTCTCGGTTGATTTTTGTTGACCGAAAACGCTGGACTTGACCGAGAGCTCATGTTCTCGGTTTGATCTTGACAGAGAACACCTATGTTTGACCGAAATCTCCTCTTCGGACAGAAAACCCTTTGTGGACCGAAATCTAATATAATATTACTATTATTTTTCTTTTATGGTCCATCTCATGTGATTTCATCATCTTTGGCCCCTCACGTCTTAAAAATTGATTAACTTACTTTAAAATATAACTATAGTAAAGTTTGCATTCACTAACTTGATTCGTTTGGTGCAGTAATGGCTGATCAGGCTCCATTAAAGTTTATGGACACACATAATATAGCTGGACACTTATTTGATCCACCATTGTCTCACAAGGAGTTCAAATCTATGATAGTCGGCCTCAACACTTGCAGGATTTCTCACGCATTACGAGAAAACCCTGTAATATGCAGGAAGATGATCACTGATTTCTGGAATAGTGCCTCAATCAATCCACAAAGTCTAAATGGAGTTTTGTCAATAGACTCCAAAGTACAGAAGAAGCCAGTCGTCATCAAAAAGGTTATTATAAGGAAGGTGCTTCTGTTTGGTGATCAACCTGATTACCCAATGGAATACTCTACTACAGCTGTCTCTGAGATTCTCACCAGGATGGGTTATGAGGGTACTTATCCTCCAGCAATCAAGAAGTTATTTCACCCATATTGGAGGTTTTTGATACACACGTTTTTCACATGCATGTCGGGAAGAAAGGGGGGGGGGGGATCTGACGAGATAAGTCATACTCAGATGTCTGCTATCACTGCTCTGATCATGGATTGGAATTACAACTATTCCAATTTTGTCTTCATTGAGATGATGAGCAATCTGAAAGCGAAGAAGAAAGAGATGTTCCTCATGTATCCAAGATTTCTACAGATAATCTTTGATTCACACTACACCGACCTCATCAAATATGTTGATACTTTAGATATGAAATCAATGGAACCCAACTATTTGGGTAAATGAAACAGTCTAGGAAAGGCTCCAAGATAGTCTATCAGGGCCTTCATGCTCTTGAAAAATTTGGCAGATTTGATAAAACTGAAGCTGTACAAGTTATAGCTCAAGTTGCCGATGAACATGTGAAACCAGTTCAAAGGCGTTCTGCTGCCTTTGAGATTTGTTCAGGTGAAGAAGAAGAGACAGAACACCGTCAGACAAATACTACTCCGACTGTTGAGCAATTAAGTGATTTTGAAGCTTTCAAAGAATTATTACAATCAACTGCTCTGAAGCCTCCTCAAGCATTTGATGTAAACGAAGAATATGATGTTCTCGAGGAACCAGCCAATAATCTCATTCCAAGAAAACGCAAAAAGAAAGATCCGAGATTGGACGTGCTGGTTCCTGAAGCTGAAACAACCACAACACCAAAAACAACTGCAATCACTAGCCTACAACAACAAACTCACCAACCTGAGTTACATGCTCCAGAGACTCAAGTTGAACCAAGTTCATCCACTGCAGAGCCACTGATTCAAGATCAGGTGTTTGATTACATTGCTCATGATTTTGATTTTGAGTCAGATATTCCACACACCGATGAGGCTGATATACCATTCACTGATGCTCCCTCTAGCTCCTCAGGCCCAGTAAATCAAGGTTAGTCAAGTTTTGGTGTTCCTGATAAGGTTTCTCAAATTCTTGCCATGCAAGAAAAATTTCTACAGAACAAAGGAAGGGTATTATAGGTTCCCTGGACGGATCTTACACGAGATATCCCGATATACACAGGTGCGGAATCCCTGTGTAGATCGTTACGGACGTAGAATATTAGCTCACGAACACACGTACACACAATACGAACAACCACACGTTATATTGATAACTCAAACCGAGATGCTTACAGACTCACGTCAATAGACTCACACGTAACTGAACTCGATCAACCAAAACCTAAAATGACCAACTCTGAAACAGTAACCCGTAGGTTACTTAAATACACGACAACTTCGCCTCAGGCGAAGTTGTCAATAACTTCGCTCGTTGAACAAGTTCGCCTAGGCGAACTTGTCAACAACTTCGCTTGGTTAACAAGTTCGCCTAAGCGAACTTGTCAACAACTTCGCTGTTACACAAACAATTACATAAACAATATTACAGACTTGATTACAGACTTTATACATATGAACTACTGACATCTATGCACCAACAGACTCCCCCTTGGCAGTAGCTTCATATCTTGATCTTTCAGCTCTTGTCTTGTAATCCTGTATCTTCATGCGTGCACTCCTTCTCTAACACACACCGTGACTACTCGCTGATATTTCCTTGCTTCATCCTTCCAAGCAGGAATATAGAATATCTTCTTTTCGTTCAACGCTTGCAAATCAGCTTTCGATAAGTTAACAAGATGCATCGGGTCATACACCCTCAGCACTTCTTGTTCATCTTCGTCTTCCATCACGGCTTCAGCAGTCTGGCAATCAACGTACCACCATTTTAGATTCTTCAACACATCTTGAGGCATGTTCTTCATTGGAACCTCCTTGATGCATCGGATCGGCTTGTACTTCATCACCATCCATGGCTTGCCATCTGCTCTCAATCCCCTCTCTTTATCTTCCACTAACTTCCCTTTTTGAGGCTTCAGAAGCTCAAACTTTTTATCTTTTACACCTTCTTTCCACACAATCTTCTCAATCATTCTCGCCATATTATTGTCACTTCTGTTTATCAGGCCTAATCTGCCTAAATCTTTCACCTCGCATTCTGGCAACGTGTTGAGAGATCTCAACATTCTCCTGAAGTATTGAATGCCATCATAACGTTTTACCACAAATAACTTGATCTGTTCATCATAAATCTAACAGATTATCCCCTTCTTCGCCTCAGCATAGCCTTTAATGTTATAGCTCTTCTTGAACATGGCAGGAACAGAAGGCTTCTTGGTCTTGACAAACCAATGAGCACAGCCTTCCTTCCACCTAGGCTGCTCCTCCCACTCAGTAGTCTCATCCATCTCAGCCCTCACATCGGCTTTCTCAACCTCAGGGATCTCGTGTTCAACGTTTTCTTCAACGATCTCCCCTTCTTCTATCACATCTTCTACCACAATTTCTGCACCAATCTTTTCAATCTCACTGATTGGCAGAACATCTTCATCAAATAACACATCGTCGCTGAACATGTCATCATCAAGTTCCTTCAGCGCATCGATCACGTCATCCTCCACCATCACTACATCATCACCACCAGCCGCTTCGGTAGACTCCCCCTCAGCTGTGGAAGCCCCAAGAGTTTGAGAGGTACTTGGCAGCTCACCACCTGCACCTTCCGGTGCATTGGGATCATCGTCTTGGTCTTCTCGCCGCTTGGTCCTCAACTCATCACCTCTACAGCTCATCTCCCCCTGAGATGCCAAGAACTCCTTCAAGGCATCTATTATTTTCCCGTGCTCAGCCAGGAGGGATGCCTGCAGTTGATTTGCTTCCACTAGGCTTTGAATAGTCTTTGACTGCTCAGCTACAATCCGCTCTAGTGAAGCTATCCGTTCCGAGTCAGATGAGGGCGTGTCCGCAGGTGGTACCGTACCCGATACTCCTGCAGTAGTGGTGACCGTAGACTCAACAAATCGTGCTACTACCACCGATGGAGTAAACGTTGGAGGTGGTAGAGACACAATTGCTGGAGCCGACGTCTGGACGGCCGTGACCGATGGAATTACAGCTGAAGATGTAGCCACTACGGAAACAACCGTAGCGCTTGTAGTCGATACCTGCACAGAGGTAGGAACAAGGGACATACCAGACAAGGCAGGTGGAGCAAAACGTGCAAACCTTGAAGTCTCTCCGGCTCCCACACCCATACCTGTCGTTTCCCTACGTGAACGCTTTCTTACCAGCCGCACAGCTTCTTCTTCATCTTCTTCCTCATCGTCGTCGTCAACAATTTTCTTCTTCTTACCCACCGTTCTCTCATGCCTCACCATCATCTGTCTGGCCTCTTCCATCACATCATCAAAATCAGCTTGTGGACCCGATACTGGAATATTCTCATGTGGATCAAATCGGTCCATATCAAACAACCCTTGCCCGCCGAACATGGCGTCAAGATCAATCTCAGAAGCTGGCACAGCAGCAGATACAGCAGTAGATACAGCAGGCGCAGCTGATACAGCCTGGGGTGCTGCCGCCTGTTGTGGTCTTGGATCCCTAAACTCGTCCCCTGCCGCAGGTACATACTCCGGGTTTATAAGATACCCAAAGAGCGGAGTATGCATGGGACGCAGCTCAGGCTTGCTTCGTGCGCTAGAAGTGCGACACTGAGCAAAGATACGTTTCGTCACACATTCCACGTATCGAATAGGGCGTCTTTGAGGTAGCGACGGAGCCACATGATTTAAAATCATCTGTAGGAATCGTGGATACATCGTAAACCGCTCACGCGCCACAGCCCTCCTCTGACGATCGATCTCGTAAAAGATCATCTGACTAAAAGAATATCTTTTATTGTAAGTCAGGGCAGTCATAGCAGACTGCATCGTCGCACCCATTCCATCAGTGCCCGCCTTCCGTCCTGACATACATACTATCATGACGTGCATTAGGAAGCGCCACTGATCTAATAAAAATCCTTTCCTTCGCTGTGTATCCCCAAAGAGACCTGAATACCCCATCCTTAGGAACGCGCCATCACGAAAAGGAGCAACAAACTCCGTTGGGTCATCTCTTGTTTCTTCTCCAAATTGCAACGCCACCCGTATGTGTTCAGAGGAAAACTGAACAACTTGACCATTAACGGTGGCTCGCATCACCGGGGGCTCAACCCGGCAATCATACTCTACCGTCTGCCAAAAGTCTTCAATATTCGGTAGTGAAATAGGCAGTGTAGTTGTGATAGCGTGAAATATTCTTGAGCGCAGGAGAAAAGTAATAATCTCCCTGTAGTCCTCCACGCCTTTTGCATCTGGATCTAGAGTGATGAACTGGTTATGAGCTGGAAAGAATTGCCTCTGATCGTCACCGTCATCACCACCAGCTCCTCCAACAGCAGCCATATCTGCACTAAACGAACCAAGTTAGATAACCGTTAAGCAACACACAAGTTCGCTTTATACCATGGGCGAAGTTGTGATCAAACATGTATAGGCGAAGTTAAAGGTGAGGCGAAGTTGGGAACAACTTCGTTTCATCTGTAAGTTCGTCTAATTAATTTTAATTATAATGATCTGGGCGAAGTTAGTGATAACTTCACCTCTTCACAACATCGCCTTAGGCGAAGATAAGTGTTAGGCGAAATTAAGCTTCAGGCGAAGTTGAGGATAACTTCGCCTCAAGCGAATTTAAGCCCCAGGCGAAGTTGCGGATAACTTCGCCTAAACACTAACTTCGCCTACATCTGAATCGGCGACTGTTCAGATTCAAACGGCCAAAAATCCGATGATTTCGCACGATTTGACGATCCAGGAGAGAAGAACACAACATATTAGTGTTATTAAGACGAAAAGTTCGTCCATGAACACGTAACACATGTTTGAAAAAAAACTCGGTTTTGAAGGTCCGACGACCCGAGGTCTCGAACCGGGTAAAAACTTCTATGAAAGAACATGTTAGTGATGTATATCGACAACACGTACCCTCAACTGATAATCGAAACTGGAAACGAAGATCGAAATCGGAATAGGAAACAAGTTCGCCGGAAAATTCTTAAGTTCGCCGGAAAACTCGGAGCTTAAGTTCGCTGATAACTTTGAAAATAATGAAAATCACTGTTTAAAAAACCTTATATAGGGTCAGTGTAGTTCAGGCGAAGTTACGGATAACTTCGCCTAGGCGAAGTTAAGCACAAGTTCGCCTGATTCAACAACTTCGCCTATAATTTCAAAATCAAACCTTTAAGTTTGAACATTTTGCAATTAACATTTGAAACTTCCAAAAAGAGTTAAACAAATATGATCATGTCTAAGTAACCAAAAATAATACAACTACAAAAATAGGAAAAACTTATAAAAATTTAACGAATAAGGGATCAAATTTCAGTCTAGTCAGGGACACCACGTTTTAGAAAAGATCCTAACAGGAATCATACTAACTACGTGACTGTTACATAGATCCGTGTTTAGCTGTATTATGACATATAGAGACATTTTGTAAGCAGGTAATATACTTAAGATGGTTTTCATCGTTTCTGTGATACGAGTTAGGTTCAATTAATCCTTAAAATTTAAGTGGGCAACAACTCAGAAATATTGATGCCTCCTATCTATCCTCAAAGCGTATTTGGCTTTCCCCAAGTCACCCCGAATTGATTTCGACCCATAGTGTCTGATTAACTTGTAAGTATTCTATGTCTGGATCCCGTATTCATTCTTACTCCATGATTGAGAAGTCTCGATATCTTGAACTCTCTAATGTTACAATAACTTCATAAGTACTTTTTTTTTTTTACAAACATACTTATAAACTTCAGAGTAATAAATAACTGCAAGTCCCGAATCTGGATCACTGCAGTGTCTTGAAACGTTTTCTTCACGGGAATCAGAACACTTACGGGCTCGTGTATGACTGGGTAATCACTTTTTTGCCTATCATTCGGAAAGATATACATGAAGACACGCAAAACTCTTAAGGAGTTTCCACATAAAATCAAGTAAACTTTAATTTGTATCACATCTACTTTTACGCACCATAAAAAGTTACCATGACATACAATGATTGTCCTAAAGCCTTTTAAGCCTAATAACTTCACTAGTTAAGCACACACAATCAGTATATATATCATTTTCCAAGGTTAGATCAATTTTCTGTTAAACATAGCAAAGAACTTCTTTACGAAGTATTAGACTTGAAAAGTAATTTCATTTCCCTTAAAAAATTTTGACTTCAGTCACCCCGATCACGTCAAAGTCTTCAGGTAAACGGCAATCCTGAAGATCCAATGGATCAACTGGACCGACCACATACAAGTATGTGTCCTTCTAACTAAGTATGACCGACTAATTTTCAGCGACAGAAAGAAAACACATCATAATCGCCCCGGTCACTTTCAGTCGTCTGGTTAATGGCGACCCTCATTCTCTACAAGTAGAAACGAGGACCAAAACATATCCGAGGATATGTCCATCAAACTGAGGTAACCGACTAATTTTAAGCAATAGAGACGTTGAAACATTGAGGAATCTGAGACATTGAAACAGTATATGGATGCACCACCAATCTCCAAAGAAAAATCTGATAGAGTTCAGAGAAAGTTGCTAGTGATGAAAAACTCCAATCAGAATGTCGAATCATCAGATCACCCAAACAGATTCATCGTCACTTTTCCTAAAGGTTTCTCAGACAAATACGGTGATCGTTTGAGTATCATATCTTGGGGTTTCGATGCTGATAAAAACATGTGGTGGGTTAAGCAGAAGTCCAGGGTCACTGAGTACTATAAGAAGATGAAAGACTTCGGTTCTTGGACTAAAGTGGATCTCACTGACTTGATAAACTCTCCAATCCACAATCCAACTAATGATAACCGTGGTAGAGACTTCTGGAACTTTCTTAGAAATCAAGTTGATCAAGGCTTTCCAAAGAAACCAACTGCAGGATCATTCTTAAAGAAAGCAAAAGGGGTCGTGGATCCAAGGACAGAAAAAACTATGGTCAACGTTATGTGGCCTGCTACAAAGAAAGTAACTCACATTCGTGTGCCTAAAGCTATTCCAGATGGTACTCTGGATAACATGAGATTCTGGATGTATGATAGCGAAACTGCCACCGTTTTTGTACGTTTGCAGAACGGCAAAGGGCAGTACAAATTTGTTGATCCTAGAGATCTGTTAAAACTTGGAGAGAAAGACATCAAGACGCTAAGCACTTTTCTGATAATTCTGACCCGATTTTTGAAGCGGCTGCAAAAGAATATACGAGCATGGCCGCCTCTATTATCAGGTGCAAATTTTGGGCAGGTGCTTTGAAAGACACTGACATTGATTATATGGAGCATGATTGACAACCAAGCTACAAACCAAAGGGGAGATTGTTGGGCCTAAATATTTGGTTTATACTTAGTTTATTTCCTATGTTTGAGATGTGTATGTAAGCCGAGATCCCTTTGGATCTCGGTGGGCTTTTGGTGTTTGTTGGGCTTGTGTATTGGGTACCCTATATATAGAATACATTTATAGGGTTCTAGGTTGTTCGTTCACTTGTTTTTGGCCGTCTAAGGGTTTACTAGACGTGTTTGTTATCATCGTGCTTAAGCACCTAACGTATAACGTGTGTTTTGAAGCAACTCTTGTGTCACGTGTTTATGTTCTTTTGTGTTCTTGAATAACCTAGTGTTGGAATTCCGCAACAACATCTAGTTTGTTGATATCATAATTGTAGTGATCCAGGGACTTACAAACATATCTTCACTTACTCCACCAATATTGAGACTTTCATTGTTAAATCGGGTAATGAAGTCTTCAATAGACTCATTATTTCGTCTAACCACGTCTAATATTTGGATGGATCACGAGTGTGTTTTCTCTGTTGACTAAAGTGTTGGGAGAATTTTGCAACAAAATCATCCCAACTTTTGATTTGCCCGTTTGGCAACTTCTCCAACCATTCACGTGCTGCCCTGATGAATGTCAGAGCGAACATGTGACACCAGTAAGGAAGAGTCCAACCGCTGACTTCTCCAACAGCTACAAAATTCAACAGGTGATCACTAGGATCGGTCATCCCATTGTAATTTCCCACAGATGTTGGAATTTTTTCATTGACCGGGAATGGGGCTGTCGCAATGCGTGCAATGAATTTTGATTTTTTGGCAAAAGCTGTCGGACGGTATGGCTTAGTGAAGTCTTCCTCAGCATCGCTATGGTAACCAGCCTGGCGAACTTCCGCCCACGGACGACTAGTTCTCTCTTGCAAATGAAGCCTACTATCACCACTATAATAACCGAAGTCACCTGGGTGATATGTTGAATCGTCACTATCATACTCGTCTCTGTAGAAGGGCACACGCATGACCATACGAGGTCGGTCGCACCTCCTCCATACTTCTTCGGGATCTCTTTCTGTTTAAAGACTATGACAGTTCTGACTCCTCCTCACTGTTACGGGAGGGGAATGAGATCTCCTAGGAGATTCGTCATAAGTTAGAGTACGAGCATGGAGTCGTTCTCCACGAACCCTACGCTCGTACTCGGCTTTGACATTTTCCTGCTGAATACGAAACCATTCATCAGGGTATAGGGGTCCCCTAGCTCTGGAGCTACGATGAAGAGTTCTCGCCGGTTCAGAATAGTCAGAATCATCTTCTAGACCTAATTTTGTACGAGTCCGGCGAGTTTCCATTGTAATTCACCCCGAACACTAGGAACAGAACATCCTGGCGCCGTGATATGACCTAGGTCAGTTGGAGTAGGACCTCCTGGTGCTGTGACATGTCCTAGGGTACCTAATGTACCTAAGGTAAAGCCTTCAGGTGTTACATCTTTAGCAGTTCATGAAACAGGTGCAGGAGTTCCCGTCGGCCCTTCGAGAAATTGACTCATATCGTTCGAACCAACATAAACATGAAATTACCACAGCTCTAACACCAGCACGGATGGTGCCAATGAATAAAAACGGATCTACTACCCTTAACGGGTCCTAGATCCAATGAGTTCACAGGGAAACAACAACCAACAACGATATAAGCTCAATCTCCCAATGTGTAGTGATATAAACCTGCAAAACAGACACCGTGAGCTTGTTACGGGAAGGACAAGAGGGGGGTCTTCCCGTAACCACCCTCCGGTATGAGAATAAGTACCGTTCTAAAGAAGAGAAAGTACTTAAGAATTTAAAGTAGATAGTTGGGAGTGAATGAATACCTCAAGGAGATTGTGATGGTATTTATAGCTGAAGAGTGTGGGATTGTGATTGGGCCAGTTGTCCCATTCTAGAAGATCTCTCATAGCCGTCTGGACACGTGACCTCAAGTAATAGGTTGAGCTATACGTCCCATGTGCATGGTTATAACAACCTGGATACGTGTCTCTTTATGATAGGACGAGATAACCCTGGCCATGTGCACGGTTATAACAACCTGGCCAGCTTTCCTTCATTCATTGGTTGATTGGTCACGTATTCTCCAAGAAAGGATTTTGGTAATTCTTCTAAAAGGTAATTATTTAATTATAGTTGTCCTGTGGCATTGCCTCCCAGCCACCTGGTGGGTGAATATGCCACCCTGCGGATGACTTCTGAGGGTGCCTAGATGCTTCCGCGCACGATCTCTAGGATGTACCGTTTTTCTTCGTTTAGTAAGTTATGCGGGTGATCCATGTGTCCCGCGGGTGGCATAAGAGGGGCTTCCCTCTAACCTGCGGGTGATACTTAAGGGTATTTGGGTTTTTTGGTACCCTACCTCTATAATACCCATTTGTCTGGTTAAAGCGACTTGTATTTTTCAAACTTATTAGCACATGAATGTGTCTGTGTGAATGTGGGTGTAACTAGAGTATCAAGTATGCGATATATATGCAAGCGATGTATTCCTCTCATTCTCACATGATCAGGAAGTAGCGTGAATGTGACAATGTGAGTTAGTTTTTTAATTAAAACAAGTAATCATACTTGCGCGTTGCGACGGGTGGGTTAAATGCATTACATGTTCAAAAGTTATCGTGTGCTGCGGCAAGTACACGTGACAAGAAGTTGGTTGGTATCTGTTTGATTCGTCATGGTAAAAGTTTTGTGATAAAAGTTTCATTACCAAAGTTAAATGATAAAAGAGTAAAGTTAAGCATTTAAGCTGTAAATGGGACAGACAATAAGTTCATCAAAGTTAATGGACTAAAACGTATGCATACAATACTTAAAGTTGAGGGGTTAAAATGTATATGTGTAAAAGTTTTTAGTTATATATTTAATTATAATAAAAATATAAAAGAAATAATTAGTTGTTAGTGGATAGAATACGACTCCCACTTTCTCCATCACGCTTACCTTAGAACCATAAATATACATTAACTTGTAACAATTTACAATTTAGTTTCATTTTTGAACAATAAGGGTTGGGGGTGGAGAGATCCTGAGTTTTAGGACGAAGCCCTAGACATTTCTAGTTTCTAGACGAAGTTAGGGATATTGCATTTTGTTAAAATTTCTTGAACTTTTCTTCCGTTTCAATTTTACTTTGTTTGAAAAAATGTATTAACACGACGAAAAATGCTTAGTCTAATAAGTTAAACGTGATCAAAAATATTTTTTTTCACCATTTATTTCAGAAAAGTATAAAGGAATTGTTGTACCATTCTAATATAATATGATTTCTGACCAACGTTGAAGACTTGAAACTTTGGAGATGTCTGACTTCGAGAAGATTAATCTTAGCTTTTTATCAAGATCCTGTAAGATATGTAAGCATAATATCATCTAGGGATTATCGTAATAATTAGGTGATCTTGTGGATCTTGAAGAAAATCCCGAAGACGATAAATTAGAATATAATCATGAGTTAACACATGAGTGTTAAATACTTGGGACAAGCCATAACTGGGGTCACACTCGATAATCGTAAAATTCTTGTGACAACCCACACTGTGTAACATGTGTATGTTATTCCATTGATAATATTTTTGAGGATCAAACATGTAGCCAATAATATAAAAAAAATGCCAGACATCGTCAAATGAACTGGTCATGTTGTCTTGAACTACATGTGGATATCGTGCAGCTAGGCAGGATCCTACCATCCAAAGCAAACAATTGGTATGCTCCTTTACCTGCTTTTGCATCTATCAAGTATGGTCATTCCCACTTGGGTGCTAATTTTTTATCCTTATGATCGGTGGTACTTTGAAACGCTTTTCTCAATACCAAATCACCTACTTGAAATCTTTTTACTCTACTATTTTTGTGACCTAGCTATCCTTTTTTGGTACGTTGTAGTGCGAAACTTGACAGAATCCCTAAGTTCATCGATAGTGTTAAAATCATTGGCAAGATCCCGGTCATTTCTTTCAGGATTTTTGCAGACAAGAACTCTCCGTGGTGATCACCATCTCTATTAGGGATCATTGCTTTAGTTCCAAATACCAAAGAGAAAGGAATTTGACCGGTTGCATTCTTTAATGTAGTTCTTTCTTCCTACAACAAGAATGAAAGTTCTTCAACACATTTTCCTTTCTTTATCCCCAGCTTCTTCTTCAAATTGTTGATGATGATCTTATTTGAGGATTCTGCTTATCCATTAGCTTGAGGGTGTACCTGCATTGAAGTTATCATTTTTATCCCCCGGACAACACATAACACAACTATTATCTGACTAATGAATTGCGAACCATTGCCACATGTGATTTTCGCTAAGATCCCAAATCTTGACAGAATATTGTGCTTGATGAAGGATATTACTTCCTTCTCTCTGACTAGAGAGAAGGCTTCTGCTTCCATCCATTTGGAATCCATCATTACTAACATAAATACCTTTCCTCTTGGAGCATTTGGTAGTTTACCCATGATGTCCATCCCCCACTTCATAAACGGCTAAAGAAAGATAATCGAGTACATATGTTCTGCTGGTAGATGAAGGACGTTGCAATTTCTTTGGCATACATCACACTTTGGAGGATTTTTGAAAACAATGATCTACCTCCAATGTGATTCCCACAATCACCCTCATGAATATCTTTTAGTACTTCCTGGATTTTGGGATCCTCCAAGCATCTTAAGTGTGGAAACGCAATAGATCATCTGAAAAGAATATTATGTAAAATAATGAATACAGATACCTTTGGGATTTTTGTCTTTAGGGATCTCATTACGTGCAAATATTTTTTTGATGTGTTGGGTCCAAGATCCCTCTAACTTCAGGATCATGACTAGTAATATCTTGTGACACCCGATATTTTTAGGTAAGTTATGTTAACTAAACTCCATTATCTTCATTAACTTCATTAGGAAACACACATGCATGTCTCGTTTCATGTGAGCATACACATGAGTATGTCTAATTACGTTGGTGGTCTAACAGGAATAATAAGTTACAAATAATTATAGAAAAATGCATTTAAATGTATATGTTGTTATATGTTCAGATGTGAACTTGTTTATTACATGTGCTACATGTTATAAGGTGTTACATGCTACATGTTATGTGCATTAAAAGATGTCACATGTCACATGTTTATTCAATTCAAGTTATCTTAAGTTTAATTATTGTTTATTTAAAAGATTAAAAATAAAAGGTGGCACGATGAGGGATTTATGATAATGAGAGTTATGCCACGCACTACCAAATTACACAACATTTTTAGTGTCATACGGATCATTCTTGAACCCTAAAGAAGCATCAGGGGCTGCCCGTTCCAATCTGGAATAACATGGTACACTCCGAAACTCTCTGGAACATCCCGACACTCTCTGGAACCATCCGGAAGAACCCGACACTCTCTGGAACTCTTCGGAACAACATGGATTCGTGTGGAATAGCTCGGTACTCTCTGGAACACTCCGGGACAGCCTAATACATACTACATCGACCCGGAAGAACAAAGAGACTTCTAGGCCAACGAAGAAGCTTCAAGATGCTGGAAATCTCTAGAAATCAAACCTAGATCTTTTGTATGGAATAATCTAGATTAGAACTCTCTAGATGTTGTTGTAGTAGCATAAATAGGCGATATGGGGTCTCATCTAAGATCACCCAAGATTTGTAACAATCAAAGACTTGTACTCTTAAATTCCTAGCAATATAAACCATCTTTCTTGTATACTTGTTTCAAGTACCTCAAGCATCATTCTCTTGTTGAAATACAAGAACCAAATCTCGTGGTTACACGAACCAACACTTCCATCTAAGGCCGCACGTGAGTCAAAAAGATAAATCCGTGACATTTGGTATCAGAGCACGTCGATTCTTTGGGATGGCATCCGAATCAAAACCTCAAGACATTGTCTTCGTTGGTGAAGAGACCAAGAAGGTTAAAAATTCTTCAAAGGAACTCATAACAAGTGTGAGAATCGTCTCATAGATGTCGAGATGTCAATGGTGGAGTAAAAAACTCATATTGATGCTATCCAGGCAGAATTTGACATCTTCAAAACTCAGGTCAACGAATCACTACAAAAGGTTAAACGTTTGAGTGGCTAGACGTTGAATTATAAGACAACTTCAAAGTTTCTATCGCTATCATGAGAAACGGGATGAAATAGATGCTTATGCACGAGCTTGGTCAACTAAAAACCAACATGGGAAACATGGAAAAAGAATTCATAAGCTGCCAAGACAACTACAAGACATTACAAGGAGAAGTTAGTGTTCTTATGATGGTTGTATAAAATGGAGGCACAAGTACAAGAAGCACCACTTCCTCAAAGGTCAAAGTTCCCTAACCAACGCCATTCGTTGTTAAACGAGAGATGCAAGCCGTGGATGACTTCCTTTGGGAAATCGAGTAGGACTTGTCACACCCCAACCGAAGGCGGAAATGCCAGAACATGAGTTGATTGCTCACAGCTCTCAAGGTACTATCATGCATCAATTTGAAAATAACAATATTTATTAATTTCAATTAAATATTCAACCAATACAAACATTTCCACATGACAAGTACAAATAATCAAAATAAATAAATAAGTTCAAAATTTAAGTCTGGATAAGTTTTTTGGATAATATTCCTCTAACATAATGCATCAGTTAAATCTCTTTCAAAGCTTTCAATCAATTAAATCTAAACCTGCATATGCGTAGAAAATAAAATAGATTTTTTCAACACGAGGTTGAGTGAGTAAAACACCAGTAAATTGAGATATAATATAATATAATATATAAAGAAAATGCAAACTGTTCCCGTGAGATAACAATTAAGCCATAACATGTACATAATTCAAAAAAATGACAAAGAAAGGGCTAAACCGTTGCCATGCAAATCAGACATTGGTTACCAAAAATGAGTTGTCGGTGAAACCATTGTCATGCGATTGGACGACGGCCATTACGCCGATCGTATGATCATACTAAAATATGTTGGACCTCTCCGAATGCATTCAAATAAAGCAAGTTAGACATAAACTGATATACACACAAAGATAACAATTGCAAGTTGTGGATACTATATAATAATAAAATATCTAGTTACGCATATGTCCCCAAAACAATTGAAAATTAGTAAAATAGGGGAGTGAAATACTCACCTGATTAAATGAACGAAATACAAATGAGGATGATATGAGAAATATAATCCCTTCGAGATATACCGTCAAGGATTCCTAGTTAAATAATAATAATAATAATAATATGAGTTAATTGTAAATTACATAACATGTATAATATATTCGGGTTTCGATGTGATTTGAGTTAGGTTTGGGATTAGAATCTTATTGATTGATTTTTGGATCTCTATTGTTATTATTATTGAAAAATCAATATTGTCATATATATGTATATATATATAAGAAGGACTACTTTAATTTTGTATAAAAATCACCTTTTATACTAAATAAACATATGATTGAGTTGGTAAATAATTAGTTTAAATAAATAATTATTAGACGTAGTTATGATAATATGAATATGAATACATAAATATATAAATAATTTCAATGTTAATCGTGTATGACTAATATATAGTATTAAATAACAATAACATGAGTAAATAAATAATCTAAATAATAATATGTAAATAGACATAATATAAACAAATAGTTTATTTCTGATCCGAAACAGAAATCTATCGATAAAAAAACATAATTAATACATTTAAAACGTTTTTCATATTTTTGCTTAAAAATAAATAATACACACACACGCACACACACACACACATATATATATATATATATAGGGGAAGGCTAACGTACAAATAAAATTAACGTGCTAACGTGAGAATCAAGTAGAGTAATTGCGTAATTATCAAGTAATTATAATTACTCTATGATATAATTACATAATTACTCTACATGTATATATTATTACGTTTTTTGATTCTTACGTTTAGCACGTTAATTACATTTGAATTTGATCCTACCCCTTTATATATATGTGTGTGTGTGTATATATATGTATATATATATAATATACATAGTGTGTATATATATATATTACATACATGTATATAAGAAACGTACAAAGTTCATAAATATGTTCAACGACAAGAATCAACAATAATGGTGTTGGGTTTAATAAAATAAAGTTTATTATTAATGTATACCTATAATGCATTCATATATACGTGTGTGTGTGTGTATACACACGAAAACTTGAACGAGATTAATTTACAAGAATCTTAAATTTAAAGATGTCGGTTTAATGAAATAATATTTATTTTGTGTCAATTATAAATTACTTAATTAGCCTTTTAAAGCATTTAATCACTTACAAAATTAAAAATCAAAAAGTGGGCTGACCGGGGCTTGAACCTGCACCCCTGGCCGGCTCCACGCTTTAACACACACACCAGCCAAACCAACTGATCTAGGATGTTAATTGGTTAATGTATTAGAAAAGTTAATTAAGCACAACACCCCAGAATAACACCCCCCCACCAAAAAAAAAAATAATAATCCTATGAACCCTAGCTTCCAGAATTCAATCAATTGTGTTATTATTGTTTGATTAAAGTTAGGGCTAATGATTAGCGATTATAAATGACCATGTTGCATATCTTAATTACTTGTTTAGATGACGAATTGATGAAGAACTTACGTATAGAAGCCTTCGGCCAAGAGCAAGAATGAATAGCTGGGTTCAGACCGAAATTGGAGTAATTAGGATTAGGGCTTTGCTTCGCCGGGTTACAATGAAGGTGTAAACGAGTTTAATTGTAATATCTCAACTGTAATTGTATATTCCCCATCTTGTAAACGACGGGTTTCCTTATTATGTGTTTGATCCCCTTACTTAACACTCGTTCTAATCAATAACTTAGATCTGATCCACATCTATATGTTGATATTGATTATACGGATCTAACTCTTTTATACCTTAGTTTGATTGTTATGTAATGTATATATTATCAATATAAGATTAACGTGAAGCTTGAGAGAGAGAGAATACTTTAAATATTTCTGAATAATGTTAATTCTCTCAAAACTTCAACTATTTACAAGTGAACAGTGGTTCACTATTTATAGAAGACGATCTGGTTCGCTAACATCCCCTAGCGAACCAGCTTCCCCTTCGTTAACTTAAATTAACTTAACGAACCACCCCCTGATTCGTTAACATCCCCTAACGAATCAGGAGGGAATACATTATAAATTCCTAGTTCGCTAACATTCCTAGCGAACTAGACTTAACCTTAACAAACTAGTCTTAGTTCGCTAACATTCCTAGCGAACTAGACATGACATAACGAATTAGATAAACAAACATTAAATATTACATTAAAATAATCAAATAAACATTTAACGATAATTACAAAGACTCGAGACGCAAAACCGTGCACTAACAGACACCCCCTCGTCTTGAGCTCTTTGTCTTTAACTTATTTGAAACGCTTTGTCTGCCAATCTCTGCAACTATGAATCCCATGCTCATGGAATACTCGAACAACACGTTGGAATTGCATAGCCAGGTCGTAATCTTCTTGGCGTTCAAACAAAATTTGCCTCCTGTATAGCACGTCATTGTCTGTCTCTGATAAAATAACCAACCACATCGGATCGATTATCTTGATGAGCTCAGTCTGTAGTCCTCGACCATGAACAATAACTGCCTCGCCAGTACGATTGTCATAGTACCAACGGTTGAAAGACAGATAAATATCTTGCGGCATTGTCTTCACAGGAACTCTTTTCATTGTCTTTGGTGGCTTCACTTTCAAAACAAGTTTCTTCCAGCCAGTCCTCGGATCAATCTCATCAGTACGTTTACGTCTTGGGACCTGGGGCTTGAAGAACTTGAAGCCATGATTGACCTCGAACAGTAAGTGTTGATGAAACCACTCAGCAGTTCGGTTGCCCCCACGATTGATAAATGGACGTCTCGCGAGGGTGCGTACATCCCAACGCGGTAATGTTAACACATTCATTATCCTCTCGTAATATTGCACACCTTTTTCCCATTTCACAATACATACCTTCAGGTCTGAATCATAGAACCAGGAGACAATGTCACCATGTACCTTAGAAACTGTCTTGAAGGTAGTCATTTGATTTGCCTCAATCCAAGCAGCAGCAGTATCCTTTCTTTCTTTATCTACATACCGAAAAGCACTGATGATCTTACCCACTTTCTGGCGTTTAAACCATCTTTCAATGTCATCATCAGAAACTTCTTTGAGTGAAGGAACCGTTCGCTGCACAATCTTCTCCAAATCGTCCTCAGTTTCTTTAATTACGTCTTCATGAAATACCGGAGCACCTTGATCAACATTTGCGTGTTGATACAAGTCCGGGTACTCTTCAGCAGTAACATCCTCCATTTTGATCTCCTCGTTCTCATAAATAAAGTCTGTATTCATAAATACTGGATCATCTTCCATTTCATTTTCATTGATCACCTCGACATCGGGCTCAGTCTCTAATGCAGTCAGCTGATCGTCATTTAGCCCAAGTAGAATAGAAATCTGCTCCCTTGTCAAAGATCTAACCACAAACTCACCAATCTGTATCTCATCTCTGTTCACCATACTTCTAACTATCCCCAATTCATCAATAAATATTACCGTGTTAGCCTCAATCATCTCTATCGGCTTGGCCGCTGTTGGATCTTGAAATGAAATTATCTGTTTGTTTGAATCATCAGCGCCACTCACCCCAGCACCAGAGGATGAACCATGTGATTGTTTAGGCTCACCTCCTGCATCAGACTCGTCAGGATCATCATCATCATTTTTGAGTTTCTTGAGGGCATCATCTTTACAAGTTAATTGTAAAATTAACTCATCTTGTTCTTTTAATTTCACCCCCTGAGACTCAACAATCGCACGCAGCGACTTGGTCTCCTTCTGACAAAACGAAATGTAACTCATCATTTTTCTTTGATTCTCCATGAGTCGTTCTTGATTGAGTCGGTCAGCTGCCATTTGGTTTTCATATAAGTGTAACAGATTAAGCAGCATTTCTGTTTGACGTCCAGGTGACAAAATGTATACAGATGGATGAACTGGTTGAATAGGACCCTGAGGCCGAGTGATTCTCATGAAAGAGACATCACTAGGCCGAGATGGAGGAAATGTAGTTGTTGGCAGAGGAGGAGGTCCCATTGTAGTTGTGGAAGAAACGGTTGATAGCACAGCAGGAGGCCTTGGCATCTCGGTCAACGCCGTTTGAGGAATTAAGCCGAGCCTCTCATGTGACACCATCGTCGTTGTTAATGTGAGCATCGGGGTGCTAGTAGTTAGCGGCACCGCCGAGCTTTGAGTAGTTGATTGACGAGGTGGTGGTGCACCAATAATTACACCAGCCCCAGAGGACACACGGGGCTTCTTAGGTGGCTCATCAGTAGCTACAGCCTTGCCTTTTCTTTTTCGTTCTTGCTAAGCTTTTATGGTGGCAGCTAGAGCAGCATCGACTGCATCTTGTTGTTCTTTCAGAGCTCGCTCACCAGCTCCATCATCACCATCGTTACCATCATCATCCCCACCATCATTGTTCCCACCTTCTCCCCCTTCACGCTCGGAATCTGAGTCATCATGGATCCAACGCTCATTAGGAGGACATACATAATCAGAGTTGATTATATGACCAATCATCCTTTTGTCCTGCGGCTTATCCTTCCGATAAATCAACATCCGCTGCACCGTTTCAGCTTTCATATGTTCCATATCAAGAACGTCGTTCACCAACGATCGATCAATCACCAAATCCGGTATCAAATCTTGAATAATTAATTGTATAAAGCGTGGATACATCAAGAACTTCTTTGTCGGTAGAGTTTGCTGAACTTGCTCTTTCAAATGATCAAAGATGAGTTCTGAATAGTTGAATGGCTTGTTCAGGATTAAAGCAACAAATGCCGATTGTAGGCTCAGTCTACATTCATCGAAACCACCGCGACGTCCACTCAAGCAATGAAGCAAGACATGCAACAAGTACTTGTAAGGTGGACATAAACCGTTCTTGTTCAACATGGACCAACGAATATCACCCCCATAATTTAATCTTGTAAATAAACCCCTGACCAGCGTTCTGTCAAACTCACTCGGGTAATCGTCACTATCGTCAAACTTAAGTATCCGACGAATGACCTCTACATCAATCGTGATCAGAAGTTGATTAATTGTAGCTTTAACCCAATTACTTTCCTCAACATATATCGCCGTGTTCCAGAACTTCCTGATTATACTATGATACACCTTAGGTTTAGCAGTGATTGCATAATGTATCTTTGAACGGCGTAGGAAATTCAACATCGCTCCGAACGTCCTTAAATCAGCCACATCATGATCAACATAAGCACAGATGTTGTGCTTCTTATCGAACGGTAATAAAACCATTTCAGCTTGTTGTGGTTGTTGTACTTGTGGTTGTTCTTGTTCAGCCATGATTTACTGTATAAATAACACGTATATGAGAATAGAAATCACCGTATATATTCAAAAGATAAATGTATTTACTCTAGTTACGCATATTCGACGATTTAAAACCTTTAATTAAATTAATTGAATATACAATTTAGTTAATTAATTTATAAAATTAATAACATATATATATATATATATTATATATTGTCATTCGTTAACAATCACCCTGATTCGTTATACAAAGATAACGAATCAGGCGATTCGCTATCAAGTAAATTACTTAACGAACTAGACCTAGCGAATCACTAATTAAGTTAACGAACTAAACTTTAGTTCGTTATATTTTAAGCGAATCAAATTTTGATTCGTGTGACATCTTATTCGCTAAGCTAATTCGTATGAAATCTTAACGAATTGGACACGAAACAGTTCCAATTCGCTAAGACTAACGAATGGTCAAAATTATGATTTTCTCTTTGACTCCACTAAGTCAAAGTCAAAATTATCAAGAACAATAATAGTCAACATTATAACCCAGATTCAATTTGGCCATAATAATCGTTGAACTATCACGATAATCAACTCGTTGAGCTCGGAAACACATTGGTAAATGTAGGTGAATGAGATTGAGACTCATTACCTAAGTGTACTAATGATCAACGAACCAACAGTAACCATCAAGAACACACAATCATAATTAACCCAGCAAACAATAATCAAAAGATGATTAGAGTCCACCAAGGGTATCGGAAAGAGATTCCGATCAAAATTATATCAAAATCAGACAATTAAAAACATAAATTATACACAAAATGGTTTCAGAAGTTCAAAACCGTTAAACCTCTAAAATTACATAATTAAACAATCAAATCAATGTCATTGTTGACGAAAATGATATCGCCAAAGACATGTATACCTTAGACACTCAAATTAATCTTTGAAATGTTCAAACACAAAGATCGAAAATATCAGAGAGAATTTAAACAGTTTCTGAAATATGAAGAAAGAAGACGAACAGTGAAATGCTTATTCGTTATCTTGTCTTATATAGCGATTCACGAAACCCTAGGTACAGCTTGCACGAATCAGACGATTCGTTTAACTTAAAGGTTGGCGAATTAGTCCATTCGCTAACTCAATTCGTTACCTTATGTTAGCGAATCACAATGTGATTCGTTAAATTAAAGATAGCGAATCAAGACACGATTCGTGTCATGATTCGTTAATATGTATAACGAAGGGATGATTCGTTACAGAGTGCGGAAGCGAATTAGGTTAGCGAACCAGATGCTAGTTCGCTAAGGAATCACCTAGTTCGTTATCCATAAATAACGAATGGATTTTAGCGAATTACACCATTTTTATTTAATTTTAAATTAAATAAATAAATGAATAAATTAATGAAATAAATCAATAAGTTAAATTATCGAGAAATCCTTATATCCCGACAACCTAATACGTTAAAATTGTTTCAGATTACCGAAAATTAACTTAAATTTTATTTAAATATGTTGTATAAAGAAAACGAAAATATTTTTGGTATTTTGTAAATATTTAAGAATTAAAGAATGTATTTACAGAAAAATATCCGAACTATTGAAAAGTAGACAATCTTTTTGTATTTTTCAAAGATTTTATCAAAAGCAGTACATATTTTTGTAATTTTGTCGAGTTTGAGCAGAGAATCATATTGACCAAATTGTCCTTCCATCACAGTTTTATATTTCAGCGATATTCTGACTAGCGATAAGTCGGTCATTGGTATTGTTGTCCACATAAGTCTAATAACACAAATTCAAGTATTTTTGTGATATGATTAATTAGTTCAATTAGAGCACAGAATATCAGAGATTATCAGCCTCTAATCTTGGTTCAAGCGTAATTTGATTTTTGCCAAATCACCCCAACTTGACTTAAACCATTATATTGTTGATCAAAATTTTGATACCAATAGTAGAAATTTTGAGCAATGCATCAAGTTTCCTTAACTGTGAGTGAGTATGCACGAGTCCATCTGTCGGCTTACATACATTGTATCCCCTGGGGTCCGTTTCTTAGGTATTAAGACGCACTCAAGGGAGGAACAATTTGTATGACTAACAGCGGATTTTGATCAAGTCAGTAATGTAAATTGTACGAGGTACAGCAGTGATCAAGTTTAATGACTTTGGGTTTGCTCTAGAAAGCGAGTGAAATATTCATGCATATGAATACCCAGATGGTTAAACCGCATAAAGACTCACAATATCTAGAAATTTAACGCTTGTTATTTGCTTTATTTGATTTTTCGGTGATCAACAAATATAAGGCTTGAGTATGACTGGTTATTACATTTCTGCCATCCTCACCAAGACTTTTGCTAGAGACTAACACCCCTTTCA
The DNA here is from genome assembly GCF_021521415.1 of Bidens hawaiensis. NCBI lineage: Eukaryota > Viridiplantae > Streptophyta > Magnoliopsida > Asterales > Asteraceae > Bidens > Bidens hawaiensis. The sequence continues at coordinate 121,341 of NW_027497704.1, read as the reverse complement.
ATTTGGCGTTTCTTTATGTTCATATCACATACTTTACTCTACTGGGTTGTTTTAAAACCTACCAATGCACCAATGCAATTAAGCACACGGTCTTTTAAGCTTACTTTTTGCTGAACTTGGGGTCAAAATAATCAATGTACTATCATTTTCTCTTTTTGCTTCAAAAACTCAATATTTTGAGGAGCATAAAAACAAAATAAAGATAAATTTAATCGCCCCAGTTAACTTAAGTTAATAAATAAATGGCTAACCTTCAATCCACAAGTGAATCATAGGACCAAGACATGCAGGCATGCTTCACAAACTTAAATAACCGACATAATTTTCAGCGAGAAAATAATCTAAAAATCTTTTTGGTTTTTCTCTGTACAAACTTTAAAACACAATATTTTTGGTTTTTCAGATTTTTCTGTACAAAACATAAAACACATTCTTTTTGGTTTTTCAAAATTTTAAAAAGTTTTTGGTTTTTCTAGATATTTAAAGGGAAAACATTAAAGAACAGAAATCACAATATTTTTGAATTTTTAAAATTTTTTTTTAATGTTTTTGGATTTTATCTATACATACGAAAGCACATTCTTTTTGTATTTTCTATACTTTTCACCCCCTAAAATCTAAAACATAAAAAAATAAGACTAAATTTATAAAGCACTTAAAAGATAATTATCCTAATTTTAGGATCACAGCAAGGGTCTTCAATCCATTTAAACCAACCAAAAAAGTAAAACGTGTTTTATCAAACGCTTTGGTAAATAGATCGGCTTTTTGAAAATCTGTGTGTACTTTCTCAAGATTAATTAATTTCTTTTCATAGCAATCCCGTATAAAATGATATCGAATCTCGATATGTTTCGTTTTAGAATGTTGTACGGGATTCTTGGTGATACTTATAGCAGCAGAATTATCAATCAAGATGGGAGTAGTAAGAAACTTCAAACCGTTGTCGCGAAGATGTTGTTGTATCCACAAAACCAGGGAACAGCAACTCGAGGCTGCAACATATTCAGCTTGGGCGGTTGAAGTAGAGACCGTTGTCTGCTTCTTACACTGCCAGGAAACAAGCCGGTTTCCTAAAAATTGACATCCTGCAGTCGTTGATTTGAAGTTGATCTTGCATCCTCCATAATCTGAGTCTGAGTAGGCGGTAAAATCGAAAGAATTATCTTTGGGATACCATAACCCGATGTCAGGATTTCCCTGTAGATATTGCAAAATACGCTTGACCGCTGCAAGTGAGTCACTTGGGGACTAGCTTGGTACCTAGCACATACACAAACAGCAAACATTATGTCGAGTCAAAAAGCAGTTAAATACATTAGAGAACCAATCATAGCACGATAAAGGGTCGGATCAACGGTATCCTCCAATTCATCCGGTGATAAATTGTGACCCACTGGAAAAGGAGTTGAAGGGATTTTTCCGGCAGTTATCTTGAATCGGCTCAAGACGTCGTTCACATACTTAGTCTGATGAATGAAGATTCCCTTATAAAGATTGATGAACCTGCAGCCCTAAAAAGAAATTCATCTCTCCCATCGAGCTCATTTCGAATTTTGTTTGCATGGACTTCTCGAACTCCTTACATAAAGTGTCGTTTGTAGACCCAAATATAATATCATCAACATAAATCTGGACTAGAAGAAGATCATCACCAACAGTTTTATAAAATAAAGTGCATTCAACAGTTCCTCGTTTGAAGTCATTATCCGTCAGATGGTCGGCGAGTGTGCCATACCAAGCTCTCGGGGCTTGATATAAACCATACAGGGCCTTGTTTAAACGGTAAACACGGTCAGGATAATCAGGATCTTCAAAACCAGGTGGTTGTTTGAACAAACACTTCCTCATGTAGTTCACCATTGAGAAAAGCACTTTTGACATCCATTTGATAAACCTTGATATTCTTGTAAGCAGCATAAGCCAGAAAGATTCGAATCGACTCTAATCTTTCAACTGGAGCATATACCTCAGTATAATCAATACCCTCTTGCTGATGAAAACCTTGCACCACTAGACGTGCTTTGTTTCTGACAATCACCCCTCGATCGTCCTTTTTACATTTAAATACCCACTTAGTCGGAATAGCTTTCTTGACTCTAGCAGGTTTGTCTATTAAATCCCAAACACCCAATCGTGCAAACTGCTGTAATTCCTCTTGCATAGCTTCTACCCAAGAAGGATCTTCAAGTGCCTTATGAGCTGTCGTTGGCTCAACTTGAGATAGAAAGCAATTGAATTTAGCAATATTCACAATTCCCGAAGAGTGTAAATTAGTGTAAGCACACAATACGTTATTGTCGCTTGACGAAGCAACTTGATGACGTGTACGAACGCCCACATCAAGTTCTCCAATGATATTGTCCTGTGGATGATATCCATGAATCCGAAGAGTAGGATTTTCAGGAACAACAACATTGTCAAATAAATTAGTGTAATGTTCACCCAACTCGGGAGATGAGACATTATCACAATCAAGATCGATAACTTGAATCTCAGCTTGATCATCATCGGAAGAGGTAGAGGCACTATCAATAACAACTGGAGGAACAACTTGAGAATCTTCAGTTGTAGCATCGGGTTGAACTTCATCTGCATTAGTATTTGAAGAGCTTGGAATGTTCAATTGTTCTTCAAAGTAAGCTCTAACCAGATCTTCATCAATGTGATCAGTCGAAGGAGTAAACGAATTAAATAAACTATCATAGTCAAACATCCAGTCTGGATCTTTCCCTTGTGGAGGAGTTGTGTACTTTTGACAGTCCACATGGTACCATTCTTCAACACAGCCAGATGTAAAATTAAATACTCATTTCTTTGGAGACGCATAGCCCAAGAAATATCCTTCGATAGCTTTTTCATCAAATTTACCCGAATCCTTCTTCAACATTGTACACGGACACCCAAATGGTTCCAGGTACTTTAAATTAGGTTTTCTGTTATTTAAAATTTCATAGCTTGTCTTCTTGAGTCGTTTAACTGTTAGAACCCGATTAAGTGTATAACAAGCTGTGTTCACTGCTTCATTCCAAAATTGAATAGGAAGCTTTGAATCAGCAAGCATTGTACGTGCAGCTTCAATCAGAGTTCTATTTTTCCTTTCAGCAACGCCGTTTTGTTGAGGTACATAAGGTGCACTATATTCTCGATGAATTCCCTTTTGAATACAAAAGAAATCCAAAATAGTGTTTTTGAATTCAGTACCATTATCACACCGGATTCTCCTCACCTTTTGTTTGTACAGTGATTCGATCTTGGTAATAAGGTTTTGTACCAAAACAGGTGTTTGATCTTTTGAACTCATAAATAACACCCATAAATATCTTGAATAATCATCTGTCACGACAAGACAATACCAGTCTCCAGAAATACTCGCACGATTCACTGGACCAAACAAATCCATATGAAGTCGTTCAAGAGGAGTATTAATGGAATTCAATAACTTAGATGGATGTGTCTTCTTCTTCTGTTTTCCCTTCTTGCATGCAACACAGTGATCAGATAACTTAAAGTTTTTTAGTGAGACACCCTCAACTAAGTCATTTGCCATTAAATAATTCATCTTTCGAACATGAATGTGACCCATTCGTCGATGCCACAGAATCGAGTCTTTCTCGGTTGCTTTCGAGACAAAACATGTTTCGATTGATGTTGATATCTTAGAACTCATGTTTAAGACATAAATATCATTTGATCGTGGTGATCGCATGACAACCATGTCCTCGGGAATCACGTAACCCGGTTTCAAGATAAGACACTCTTTGTCAGTAAATATTGTAGTGTACTTTTTATCACAAATCTGCGATACACTCAATAAGTTATGATCAACCTTGTCACAATAATTTACTTTTTCAAATGTAATATGACCATTTGAAACATCACCCTCTTGTGTGATCATACCCCCAGAGTTCCCAGCAAACGCTACATAACCACCTTGAATATTTCTTACGTTGGTTAATAGGTCGAGATTTCCAGTGATATGACGAGAACACCCGCTATCCATGATCCAGTTTTCACCAGAAATGGTCTTGGATGAACCCTACACATAAACAAAAGTGATTAGTTCAAAAGGGCAGCCCAGGCCTCAGTCTTGGGCACCTTTTGGTTTTCTCTTTGAACATTAACTTTAACAGTTTTCAATTGTTGTTTAGCCACTTGGGAATAAGTTACGGGCTTCTTAGACTTTCGTCTTAAATAAGCTGCCTGAACAATGTTTGAATTCCTGTTTTGACATAAAGGTTCGGTTGGAATGAATTTTGGTTTCACTTGACCGTGTGTCTCATTGATCTGAAACACCTTCCGAGGATTCACATCAGAAAACAAGATATGAGTATCATCAGCATACGACATTTGTCGTTTCAGAATCTCCTTAACCACTGGAATTGGTTTAGATTTGTCCTTGATAAAAGGATGAAGATTCTGAAAGTTCTGTTGATTACAATTTCTCACAATATGACCTTGTTGACCGCATAAGAAACACGTTCGCATGTCCACATGGTGATGTTTAGAAGAAATTGGAATAGATGATTGATGATGACTCACATTCTTAGTCATGCTCTTAGCAAACTCATCAGATAATTCAGATTTCTTCTTTAAATAAAAATCTAAATTAGAATTGTTTGAAAAACTTTGTAGTGTATCTGTTCCAGTTGACTTAACAAAATTAATCTTCTTAGCTTGCTTTAAAAATTGTTTTGCCTTAGTCAATGGATCACACTGAACTGATGTTTTTGTTTGAGCATACACACGTTCAAGTTCTTGAATTTTTGAAGTTTCATTGACAAAAACACTCTCAATTAGCTCAGGCTTAATGATACTAATTGGAATATCTTTTTCAGTGAACATTGTGTCCATTCCTTTTAACTTAAAAACTCTAGCAGCAGATGGCTTAGAACTAGAAGGATTAATGAAACGCATTAAATCCTCATCATAAATTTTCGGTTTAACTGATCTTTGCCTTCATAGAGTTCTCTTTCTTTGAATTTTCCTTTTTCTCTTGAGGTTTGTGTGAACCATACACTGCTTCCTCAAATTCGTGAGATTCGCACAGAATATGATTAGAACTGGAAATGTTCTTATTCTTGTGTATAATCTCTGGTTCAAATACATCCTCGATAATGACCTCGTCATTGTGTTCAACAAACACCTTTTTGCTTTGGACATGAGATTTTTGAGGAGCAACTTGGGGTTTGACAATTTCAGGTTTAACCATTTTTGGTATTTCAGAAATTACAGATTCCTTTTGAATCAAATCCTCTTCTTTTCTTGCAAAAGGATTAATTTTATAATCATTATAAAAAGGTGGTGGAATTTCAACAAAACCAATACCTTTCTTTGAATCTTTTTGTTTTCCAGAAACTTCAATAATTTCATTCAATAAAAACGAAGAATTTCGAAATTTACCCAACTTGTTCTTCAACTCAAGAACCTCATTCTCAAGCTCAGTTATTTTAGAACGATGTTTCAAGATTTCCTGAAACTTTTGGTCATTAATGGTCATTTTCACAAATAACTCGGCTTTGAGATCATGAATACTTATCGACAATGCTTCAATCTTTTCTCGAGATTTCATTTGAGACTCAAGAGATTGTCGATAAATGTCCTTAAGAGAAGCAATTTCTCTTATAAGATTATCATTTTGATTTTTCAAAGCTTCTAACTTAGAGTTATTAGATTCACAGTCAACACATGATGCTTTAACAAATGAAGTAGAAGAGATAGAATTACTAACCTCATTAATCTTAGCCATGCAAGCAAACATTGATTCAGAAGACTTGTCGCAAGAATCATCAAAATCAGATCCAGAATCATTATCTGAAGACATCACACTAGCCGTAGCATCTTGACAATCTTCATGTAACCCAAACATAGCTAAATTTGCTTGAACATCATTGCACAATAGCCTTTGAGACCAATCAGTTCCATCTGCTAACATCGCTTTTGTTGTAGAAGTAGACGGTTTCTTTTCAGCATCACTTCCTCGTGGTGAAGAAGCGTTTTGACTTTGACCACGAGGTCCAGTGTATTCTTTTCTTGGTTTGTCGCATTCCTTCGCGAAATGACCGAATTCTTGACAATTATAACACTTCACCTTCAATTTGTCAAAACCCAACTTCATGTTTAACGCTGGAAGATCTTTTCCAGTTCTCTGCATGAATCTTTTAACTTTACGAACGATCATGGCCATATTCCATTTTAAATCCATGATCTCTAAATCATCCGGATCTATTTGATCATAATCCTCATCTGTTAACTCACTCGTGGCAATTTTACTACTCACCAGGTTTTCATATGAAGACATAAATGCCGTCAGAAAAGCAAACTTTTGCTCAGCTTCCTTCATATTCACACTAGGAGTTGTAGCAAATGGATTAGTACTAGTAGAATTTCCAGAACCACCTGAATTACCAGCAGAGTAGAAACAAACTTTTGGATCATTGAATAAAGCAGATTGTTTTTCACTTGCGGCATGAGTAAGAAAAGCAGTGATAGGTAAGATTGTTGAACTCAGAGGCATACTTCCACCATAGAAAGCCGGATCTTGATTTTCTTTTGAAGACTTTTGACACTTAAGATCATATTCTCTTGCTTCGATCTTTTGTAGGAATTCAAGTGCTGTCAAATCTTCATTCTGAAAATAATCATTCTCTTTCAAAACCATGAGAAATGTTGAATAGGAACTAGGAAGCACACTCTTGATAGTGTCAATTTTATCTCTTTCAGAAATTTCCATTCTCATTTTATCCATTTCAGCAATCAAATGACTAAATCTGGTAGTCATTTCTTCAACTGTTTCTCCTTTTAATAAATTAAAGTTTCGAAATTAAAACTTGAACATCACTTTCTTACTCTCAGCTGTGTTTTCCATGCTTCTCATACGCAGATGTTGAAACAAAGATGCACATCTCTTGATACTTCCAACTTGATGAAAAATGTTCTCTGGTAAAGCCATAGTCAATGTAGAATATGCTTTTATCTCAATTTCTAAAGCTTTCTTCTCCTCTTGTGAGTATTGAGAGACAGCTTTAGGAGTATACCCAACAGTATCATCGCCAATCATTGGTGCAACATAAACCTCATCCAGATAATATGAACAGTCAGGATGAACCGATCCTAAATGTGCACGAAACCGAGGTTCCCATTTGGCGAAGTCACTGAACTTCATCAATCTTGGACATTTAGAATGTGAACCTATCTCGGTATCAAGTTGCAACATCTGTTGCATCAACATATTTTGAGACGCCAATGCATACATACCAGCCATCTTTGAAAATAAACAAGTATAAAATATCTTAACGAATCAGTGAACAGTAGGGTAGCGAATGGTGAACAGTTGTAACGAACTGTGATTAGTTGTAACGAACTGTGAACAGTTGTAACGAATTGAGACTTAACGAATCAAGTCTTAACGAATGAGGAGAATAGGTTAACGAATCAAAAGTCAACTAAGCGAGTCAACCTTAACGAATCACAACTAAGTTTAACGAATCACCCAAATGGCGAAACAGATAACGAATGTGATAAAGGCTTAACGAATCACAAGTCAACTTAACGAATTGACTAAACGAATTGACCAAGTCAACATAACGAATTGATCAAGCGAATTGACCAAGTCAACTTAACGAATTGATCAAACGAATTGACCAAGTCAACTTAACGAATTGATCACACGAATTGACCAAGTCAACTTAACGAAGTACTAAGGAATGCTTAGCGAATCAAGATAACGAATCAGCTATAGTTTATAACGAATCAACACTTTAGCGAATTATAATATAACGAATCAGGTTGTTACAACCGTTTGTAACAAACTTGATTCCTTTTTGCCACGTGGCAAAAAGTTGTTATGGCACAAATTCCAAGACAAACACGTGTCAAACGAATCAGTTATCTAGTTAACGAACTAGATAACACGAACTGATTAACTCACATGAATCAGCTAGCGAACTGATTAGCGAATGGCACGAGTTGATAGCGAATCAAGTTAAAGACTTAGCGAATCGCTTGAAACTTTATAGCGAATTGCCATCATCTTCAAATCTTCAAATATTCAAGAACAAATTTCCAGAAATATGAAGTTCAATCCTAGAAATACATCAATTCCAGATCTGTATTACACACTCAATTGTTAACCAAACTCAACACATAATATACCAAAATGCTCGTAATCGCAAAGCGAATTCAACCCAACACATCTCGTAACCAATTAACACCATACACGAACCAATTACGACCAAAATCAAACCTCTGTTCACGGACTTAAACCGAAAGCACAATACACATCCCAAATCCAATTCACACTCCAATTCCACACAATTGAACCTCAATAATACCTTAACTAAACCAAAATCACTCTAATCCATCCATATTCAATCCAAATCAACTCAAATTAATTCAAATTCAATCCAAACAGAAAAATAACACAAAACTATAATAATAACAATCAAAACCAAGTGAATTGAGCCCCGAAAGCTCTGATACCACTTGTTTGATCCCCTTACTTAACACTCGTTCTAATCAATAACTTAGATCTGATCCAGATCTATATGTTGATATTGATTATACGGATCTAACTCTTTTATACCTTAGTTTGATTGTTATGTAATGTATATATTATCAATATAAGATTAACGTGAAGCTTGAGAGAGAGAGAATACTTTAAATATTTCTGAATAATGTTAATTCTCTCAAAACTTCAACTATTTACAAGTGAACAGTGGTTCACTATTTATAGAAGACGATCTGGTTCGCTAACATCCCCTAGCGAACCAGCTTCCCCTTCGTTAACTTAAATTAACTTAACGAACCACCCCCTGATTCGTTAACATCCCCTAACGAATCAGCAGGGAATACATTATAAAGTCCTAGTTCGCTAACATTCCTAGCGAACTAGACTTAACCTTAACAAACTAGTCTTAGTTCGCTAACATTCCTAGCGAACTAGACATGACATAACGAATTAGATAAACAAACATTAAATATTACATTAAAATAATCAAATAAACATTTAACGATAATTACAAAGACTCGAGACGCAAAACCGTGCACTAACATTATGAGAACGAGATCAAATTACATCATGTATTCCCAATTAACTTTGTCGGTAAGGATTGAAATAGGTAATATATTGATTCCAGTTGATAAATTCCAAGAATAATGCGATAATTAGGGTTCAAGAAACAAAACGCGTTGCGGATTTGGACATGGGCTACGGGTTTGGATTATTGGGTTAACGGGTTTAATGGATGTTATAATATAATTATAACAGATTTGCAAATAGGTCTTTTATCTATGGAGTTGGATAGAAAATGAGGTTAAAGTATTGTTAAAGGTGTAATTTGTATATAATTGATAGTTATATTTTGATAATTAAATAATTATAATAAACAAATAATAATAAAATAGTAATTAATCGATAAACGCGATATTTTGTTGATAAAATTACTCGATAATGGAAACGGGTCGGGTATTGGTATTTGACATATTATATGAAAACCTGAGTTGTTACAGTATCCCGGACTTTTGGGAATTTCATCTCGTAATTAGAGAATACTAAAACAAACAAATAGTTAAATTTTGAAAAACATAAAAGTTGTTTTTTTTTATTAAGAGTTAAAAATTTATAGAACTTTAAGTAGTCGAAACAACGCTACAAATATCAATCCGATAAGGAAACTTATATATTGGATGTCCCAGCGACGTATCCACCATGTCCTTAACATCTCAACATGTAATATTACTCCAAACTACCTTCGGTTCTAAATTAAGCTACACAATTGTACGTACTATGATTTCCATGCGAGAACTTTGGTAACTATGTTCCGGACCACAATTACTTTTTTCATCGGATGGTCCACCAAACTCGTCTCATAATGTGGGTTACAAAATATTTGAAAGACATAACATTGTGGGTAAAATTTTAATGCATTTTGATTTTCAACTAGTAAATCATATTTGTATAAAATATCGCTAAAATTGAATTGAATTCTTGAGTTGTTTTTTTAATATTAAAATTTCTAAAACATCTTTTGATAATAAGATATAAATCTTGAAAATTGTAAAAGAAAGGATTGCTTATAGTTGATATTGGGATGGATGGTGATAGACGAGAATAAACAAATAACTATAAGTACGAGATCTTAAGTAGTTGAAGGCATACCTTGCGAAAGTGATTAGGTTTTCCACCTTTGTAGAAAGTATGGTTAGCGAGTGCTAACAAGGATGATCGAAGTGATTATATTGGTTTACAAAAATGATATGAGCATTAAATTGAATAATGATAGTTGCAAGTGAAGCATAACGAGTGAATATTGATATAAAGTTTTTTTTTTAGACACCAAGATTTTGTTGAGATTGATTATTGATTTGATTAATAGCATAAGTTAGTTATTTGACTTGCACTTTGTTACTGTTGTTGTTGCAGTTATGAGAATAAGTAGTGGTAAATGAATTGAATTTGTTAACAAAGAAATTAATGAACGATATTGAGTTGATTGTATTTATGTTTTTGAAATTGAGTTTATATTTTTGAGGTTGCAGGATATATCCCCGTGACTATATATGTGGCCATAAGGCGGTTATAGAAAACAAATTATTGATGTTGTTTGATGTTGAGAAAACATTTTGTGATTAATAAAGATGTGATTTAATGAGAGAATTGATAAGTTGTGTAGATTTCATACGATTTATTTAAATATGATATGCTTATGTTTATTCATAACTTAAAGATAAGTTAGAATTTAAGATTATATCAATGTGATGAGTTTTATCAAAGAATTTTAACAATTTCAAATTTGAGGTTAAACATTGAAAGCATGTTTAATAGTTTGTTAATACGGTAGATTATCTGAATTATGTTTGATGGTTTGCGGATGTGCTAGTATGAGTATAAGAAAACATTTGATTAATAAAATGTACTATAACGGTCTTTTAATTATTTGGTAATTTGATAATTTATAACATGATAAGATATGTATGAGTAACCTAAATAAAAATGTTACTTGATAACTTGATAACTTGTGAAAGTGTAAAAATTATTATAAGAAAAACCAATTCAATAATGAGGTGAAAATTGTTTAAATTGCCTCGATAATAGACGAGTCTTGAGAATGAGAGATTTTGTCCAATCATGAGGATGAAAAATGTTTTTGAGTAAGAGAATAGATCGAACCAATAAAACTTGAATCACATATAATTGAGTAAATAAACCAAATAAAAAATTGTTGATTCAAATATAAATGAGTAAACAAACGAATAAACAAATAATGAATGTTCTTCGATGTGTTGGGTTTCCCATGAGCTTTCCATGGCATGTTATTCTCCCAACTTATTAGCATACCAAAACAAAACAGATGTGTGAGTTGGGCTTCCCATGAGCTTATCCATGGCAATTTATTGGCCCAGATAAATAACATCCCCACACTATAATTGAGTTTGTCGGCCCATGAGCGTTATATGACGTTTTAACCGACCAAACTAAATAACGAATAAATGAATATAAACATGAGTAGCTGAAGCATCTCGTGCCATGGATGATAATTCTCCAACAAAATATCGTAAATAAATCGAATTGTGCAAATGAACAGTTGGCGTGTCCATGGCGTCCCATGGTTTTTCCACACGACAAGCCATTCTTAAAAAACAATAAAACACAATAAAGAGTGTAACCGTTTAGCGGATTACGTTAAACGCTTAAATTGTTGGTCGCGTGACAATTTCCACTATGGTGGAGAATCTTAACACACTCCCTAATTTAAAGTGAAAAGAGCAAAAACAAGGATATGGAATTCTCAAGGAATTTCCCAATAAAAAGCAATCAACTAACTTTAAATAAAACACTTTGAGAGAAGTCATAAAATTATTATGAGGTTGAGACATAGTCTCGGAGTTATAAAAATATTTTGAATGTGAAGCATAGCTTCGGAGTTGTGTCTGCATGACAATATAATAATAAACAGTAATTAAACAATTATCTAAGAAAGCTGTAAACAAATAATTTGAGCAAATAAGGTAAACAGATAAGCACGTATGGGGCTCTTAAGCATGTTACTACGACACCACTAACGGCTTATCTTAAACCTCTGGCTATGATACCAATCTGTCACACCCCAACCTAAGGCGGAAATGTCGGGGCGTGAGCTGATTGCTCACAGCTCTCAAGGTACTATTATGCAATAATTTGAAAATGACAATATCTATTGATTTCAATTAAATATTCAAACAATACAAACAATTCCACAAGACAAGTACAAATCATCAAAATAAAATAAATATGTTTAATCAATTAAATCTAAACCTACATATGCGTAGAAAAAAAACAGATTTTGTCAACATGGCGTTCAGTGAGTAAAACACCAATAAAGTATATAATATACTATATAAAGAAAATGCAAACTGTTCCTGTGAGATAACAATTAAGCCATAGCATGTACACAATTCAAGCAAATAATAAAGAAATGTCTAAACCGTTGTCATGCGAATCAGGCATTGGTTACAAAAAATGAGTTGTCTTTGAAACAATTGTAATGCGATTGGACGCCGGCCACTACGACGGTCGTATGATCATACTAAAATATGTTGGACCTCTCCGAATGTGTTCAAATAAAGCGAGCAAGCAAATAGCAAGTTAGGCATAAATTGATATACACACAAAGATAATAGTTGCACTATATAATAATAAAATACCTATTTTTGCACATGTCCCCAAAACAATTGAAAATGAGTAAAATAAGGGAGTGAAATACTCACCTGATTTGATGAACGAATTACAAATGAGGATGATGTGAGAAAGATAATCCTTTCGGGATATACCGTGAATGATTCTAGTTAAATAATAATTGTATAAGTTAATTGTAAATTACATAACATGCATAATAGGTTCGGGTTTCGACGTGACTTGAGTTTGGTTTGAGATTATAATGTTATTGATTGATCGCTGGATCTCTATTGCTATTATTATTGAAAAATCAATATTATTATTATTATTATTATTATTATCATATATATAAGAAGCACGACATTAATTATGTATAAAAATCACCTTTTATACTGAATAAACATATGATCGAATTGATAAATAATTAGTTTAAATAAATAAATATGAGTTGTAGTTATGATAATATGAATATGAATGCATAAATATATAAATAGTTTTAATGATAATAGTGTGTAACAAATATATTGTATTAAATAGCTATAATATGAGTAAATAAATAATCTAAATAATAATATGAAAATAGACATAATATAAACAAATAGTTTATTTTGGATCCGAAACAGAAATCTATCGAAAAAAAGAATAATTAATACATTTAACATGTTCATCATATTTTTTCTTAAAAATAAATTTTATATATATATATATATATATATATATATATATATATATATTGTTAGGGCATGAATTTTATGCTGAGGATCCTTAATCCTTTATACCCTGATACATATCTCAAGGTTAATCTATCCATAATATAGTTAAGGATTAAGGATCCTCAGCATAAAATTCATGCCCTAACAATTGCCCCCAAAATGGCGGGTGATAGTGGAACACAGCTGTTATTTTGAATTTCAAACTTACTGTAAAGAAGATGATTAGACGTGTGTCAGGCGGTTAATATCTACTAACCATTATTATACGCCGCCTATATATGCGATCAGGGTATAAAGGATCGACGATCCTCGGTATTATTTGTTTATTAATGATTGCTTTTAGTATGGTGATGTGTTAGACAGGTATAACAAATTTAAGACGTGCTGACATCAACTATCCTCATGGAGCATTCCCTAGCTGGAATATGGATCCAGGATCCTTATTCAATGTAGCTGTTAATGGACGAATTCATGTGAAGATTGATGTTTAAATATCAACAACGGCTCTAAGACTTGTTCTTCCACTTATCTCGCTACTGGACTTATGAGGCACGTGGTCAAAGTCATGGGAGTGGCTAGTGGAAGACTTGCAGATTATTAGGACATATTGTTATTTGTATTTCTTATATAATCGAGTTATGATCGAGTAGAAAGACACATGTACTATCACACATACTAGAGCAGAAGCAATTAACTCTCTGTATTCACTAGTTTATCTTGTAACGTCGATTATTAACTCCACAACACTTGTAATCACCTTTTAACATTAATAAACTTGACGGTGATAGTTTTCACCATCCAGGGGTTTTTTGTGCCGGAGATTACTATAATCACGTACCATCCGACCAAAGATTACCTTGTTAATCCTTGACTGAAGCAATTCGACCAAAGATTACCTAGTTAGTTTTTGACCGAAGTAAGATTATCGTAATTAAGGGTTTTTTCCCTCTTCATCAAATCATTGTCTTCATCAAGATTTCGATTATACATTCACTATTATCGTGTTAACACTAAACCTCACTTGACAGATTTGGATACATTATCCTTAGCAGATTTTTATCCAAAACAATTTGGCGCCCACCGTGGGGCAATTGATGCTATAATCCATATAACTCCTTTCAATTTTCGATTTTTTCATACCCATTTCACTATCAATGGCCTCTCAATCAACCTCTGCTTCATCAACCATGCCAACATTTGTTCCTCTCTCATCAAGGACTTTGCCACTAATGCCTCCACCGATCACGGGATCACAACGAACTGCTGCTGCTGGAAGCAAGACGCAACTACCAGTCTTCCAGAGCTCTAAAACCGCTGCTGCTGCGCCGGTGGTTAATACTAACAATGATGTTTCATCTATGTTTTCACAATTTAAAGCATATATGGAGCAGCAGAACAAAACCAACGAAAGGATCCTTCGTGAGATAGAAGATCTAAAGAAGACTAAGAGGCCATCGGAGGATCAAACTCCTCTTATGCCCAGGATGCTGGATTTCACCAGTCCAGGGTCCATGGCTCAGTACTCGCAAGGATCATCCATCCTTCAACAGGGGTCCATGGGTCAACAGGCTCAAGGATCCTCACTATTTCAGCCAGGATCATCCATCCTTCACCAGGGGTCCATGGGTCAGCAGGCTCAACGATCCTTGTTGTTTCAGTCAGGATCACCTATCCTTCAATAGGGGTCCACGGGTTATCAGGCTCAAGGATCCTCATTATTCCAGCAGGGACCGTCCATTATTCCACCAGGATCCTCTAGGTTATATGTTCAAG
The DNA here is from genome assembly GCF_021521415.1 of Bidens hawaiensis. Taxonomy (NCBI): domain Eukaryota; kingdom Viridiplantae; phylum Streptophyta; class Magnoliopsida; order Asterales; family Asteraceae; genus Bidens; species Bidens hawaiensis. The sequence goes on along the minus strand of NW_027497704.1, from coordinate 106,200 downwards.
GATCCTATAATTCTCAACCTCAAGGATCCTTCTTTCAGAATCAAGGATCCTCAGGAATCCAACATCAACGATCCTCCGAAGTCCATGAAGGAGATTTCATTCCAATGCAAACTATCGTGTCGGGTGGTCCTACTCCTATTGCTGACTCTTCTTATCCCAGATACTCATCCGAGATGCCAACTTTCTCTCAGCAAAAAGGTAATTTGTATGATCCTTTATCCTTAGACGCTAACCGTGGTTCCACGCAGGATGCAAGTGTTAACCAAGCAATGGCCACGGAGCTACAGAAGCTCAAGGATATGATATCCAGTGTTCCTAGGGTCATACGACCAATCCCCGAGATACCTGAGGGAAGCCACAAGTTATCCAGATTCGCTCCACCTATCTATGATGCTGAAATCCCGAAGCGATTCCAAACTCCCAATATGAAGACTTACAACGAGACCACTAATCCTAAGGAGCATGTGGCACAATATAGAGAAAGGATGGAAATCAATCCTATCCCGGAGAGACTCAAAGAAGCTTTCCTATGCAAAGGCTTTGGATCCACACTGGCAGGATCAGCATTGAAATGGCTGCTAAGTCTTCCTCCGTTTTCAATTACTTCTTTTTCTCATTTAGTTAACTTGTTCAACAGCCAATTTTCCTGTAGTAGGAAATTTGAAAAGTTAACTAGTGACTTATACCGAGTTATCCAACCAAGTGATGAATCTCTTAGAGAAATTGTTACGAGGTTCGGCAGGGAAGCTCTGGAAATTCCTAATCTTGACATGTCTACCGCTGTTGAGGCCTTCAAGATGGGACTTCAGAGGGGCTCCCCCTTTTATGATGATCTTGTGATGACTCCTTGCAGGTCTCTAGATGAAGTAAGAAACAAGGCGCTCAGATTTATACGGTTAGAAGATGACAAGAGGATCCAGGATCGTCTGGGGAATCAAACAAAACAAGAATCCTCTTACAAGAAGCAAGGATTCTCATTCAAGAACAACAACGCAAAGCCGTTATAGCGAGTTCAACAACCAGAACGTATGAGCAGTCGAAGAAGGGGATGATGATGAAGACTATCCCTGCATCGCCTACTATTGTTTCTCCGTGGATACTCATGGCTTAATATGTGCCATGAAGGATCTGGGGGACAAAGCAAGGTGGCCCCGGAATAATGAGAGGACTACCACCTTCAAAGACAAATCTAAGTGGTGTGCCTTTCACGAAGATTTTGGCCACATGACGGACGAGTGCATTGGGTTGAGGAGGCAAATTGGATATCTCCTGAGCAAGGGTCATTTCAAAGAACTCTTGGGAAGGAAGAGATCTAAGATCCAGGATCCTGAAGATTTTCCACAATAAGCAACACCACCACCACCAGATGCTCATGAGATCAACTTTGTCTCCAAAGACTACGAAATATTTCGAGATTCTTGTACCATAGTAGACAATCCCGCAGAAGAATTCGAGTTGGACGATGAAAGAAGACCGCTCATCCCCACTACTCGAGTGACTGATCAGAGAATCTTCTTCAACTCGAGGATCCAGGATCCTCAGCAGGATGAGCTGGATGTGCAAACGGACAATTTCATCTCTGGAGGTTCGGAAATATGTGGAACTTCTTTCTCAACAGCAACGAGACTTGCAAAAGAAGTCAAGATGGATAACGGAGACCGACCAATAGTGTCAACCACCTTAACAACAGACAAAAGAATCTTCTTCGATAAGGAAGACAAGCTAAACATCCAGGATCCTCATCACGACGGTTTGATTATTACTTTATTCATCTCTAACCATTATGTACGCAGGATCCTAGTTGACGGTGGGAGCTCGGTCAACATTATCCAACATGATGTCCTTAAGAAGATGAACATTCCTGATTCAGAGATTATTCCTAGAACATCGGTGCTAGTCGGTTTCAGTGGTGAAACCAATAAGACATTGGGGGACATCAACCTCCCAATTTATATCGAAGGGTTAAATTCATACCAAAAATTTTGTGTTATAGATAACCTTTTCTGTTGCAATGTTATTTTAGGTAGGCCCTGGCTCCATGGGATGAAGGCAGTAGCCTCAACTTATCACAAATGCATCAAGCTACCTACACCTTGGGGAGTTGTAAAGATAGTCGGTGATCAAGCGGAGGCCAAGAACTATTAATCTTCATCAATGAAGCCAGCAGCCAAGAAAACTATAGCATAGCAACTACAGCAACATCCTAGGGACATGCTGGAAGCTCAGGAGAAAGACCTTAAAGAAGTAAAATTGGACCCCGAGGATCCAGAGATAAAGGTGTTCCTAGGATCCACTATCCCCAGTAAGATTGAGGAGGATTTAATATCCTTCTTAGGGCGAAGAATACCTTTGCCTTCAAGCACTCAGACATGACAGGTATTTCAAAAGAGATAATCACTCATAAACTCGGCCTTGATTTATCTGTTAAACCCGTCCATCAGAAGCGAAGAAAATTCGCTCCTGAAAGGAACAAGATCATACAAGAAGAAGTTGAAAAACTTCTTAAGGCCGGTATGATCAGAGAGGTTCAATATCCTCGATGGCTAGCTAATGTGGTCGTTGTTTCAAAAAATAATGAAAAGTGGTGGGTGTGTGTCGATTTTACCTATTTAAACATGGCATGCCCCAAGGATCCTTTCCCATTACCACATATAGATTCCATGGTGGATGCAACGGCAGGACATGAAATGCTTACTTTTATGGATGCTTACTCTGGATTTCAACAAATTCAGATGGAACCATCTGATCAAGAGGATACAGCATTCATGACTCCTACCAGCATATACTGTTATACTGTTATGCCGTTTGGACTAAGAAATGCAGGGGCAACATACCAAAGACTAGTCAACATGATGTTCAAGGATCAGTTGGGCAAGACTATGGAAATATACATAGACGATATGGTGGTAATCAAAGAAAGCTGAGGATCACCTTAGAGACCTCGAGGAAGCATTCAATATCGTTGACCATTATAACATGAAATTGAATCTATCAAAATTCCATTTTGGTGTTAAGGCTGGAACATTTCTGGGATATATGGTAACTAAAAGAGGAATTGAAGCAAGCCCCTAGCAGATTGAAGCCATCCTCAATTTGAAATCTCCTGCAAACGCAAAGGATGTCCAAAGGCTAACAGGAAGAATAGCTGCTCTCAATAGGTTCATCTCAAGATCCTCCGAGAAGTGCAAGGAATTCTATGACATCCTTAGGAAGAATAAGAAGTTTGAATGGACGGAAAAGCATGAGGCAGCGCTTACAGCCTTGAAGGATTACTTATCCTCAGCTCCAGATCTAATGAAGCCAGTGGATGGAGAATCCTTATATCTGTATTTAGTTATATCAGGAAATGCAGTAAGTGACGTCTTGGTGAAGGATCATGAAGGCGAACAACATCCTTTTTACTATGTAAGTAAAAGTCTTCTAGATGCGGAAGCCAGGTATTCTCATTTAGAAAAGTTAATTCTTACACTCATTATGGCTTCTACTAAATTGAGACATTATTTTGAAACTCGTCCTATTATTTTGATAACTAACTATCCTGTGAAGAATGTTCTTAGACACCAGAGTTATCAGGTAGGATGACCAAGTGGGATGTAAAATTAAGTGCATATGATATCCAATACGAGCCAAGAACAGCAATCAAGTCTCAAGCACTAGCGGACTTTGTGGCTGATTTCACTAGTGACCTACAAAAAGAAGCTGACTTGGAGGTCCAACAACTAGAAAAGACTAAGGATTCATGGATCCTCTTCACACATGGAGCATCCAACGTAAGAGGAATAGGATTGGGGATCCTACTGAAATCGCCACAGGGGACATATTACCCCAGTTTATAGCCTGTGAATTTCAAGCAACAAACAACGAGGCATAATATGAGGCTCTGATCGCAGGTTTGCAATTAGCTAAGTGCATGAGGATCAGGTATCTTCAAGTATATATAGATTCATTATTAATTGCTAACCACTTTAATGACTCATATGTTGTTATAGGAGAAAAACTAATCAAATATCTAGAACTTGTGAAGGAATTAGCAAAATCCTTCGAATTGTTTAGCATTGATTAGGTACCAAGAGAAGAAAATGTCGGGGCAGACGCTTTGGCAAATTTAGACTCATCCCTGAAAATTCCAGAAGGTACGAAGATTCCAATCATTCATGTTCTCTCACCAGCAATAGGAGAACAAGAAGTTGGAGAAATAACAAATGACAAAGAAATCGTACTATGGGATCCATTATCCTCAAATAACCAAGAATCATGGATCCTTCCAATCAAGAAGCACATCCAAACAGGAGAGATTCCAGCAACAGAGAATCCCAAATCCTTCAAACTCAAGGTATCACAGTACATTTTATTAGATGATATGCTATATAGAAAATCTATTGCAGGTCCATACTTGAGGTGCATCGAGGATCCTGAAATCCAAGAGGTGCTCAAAGATTTTCATGAAGGTGACTATGGTAATCACACTGGAGGTGGATCCCTGTTTTCCAGGATTCTGAGAACATGATACTTCTAGCCAAAAATGAAGAGAGATGCAGTGGAGTATTCAAGAAATGCGATGCTTGTCAAAGACATGCAAACATCCTCCACCAGCCAGCAGAACGTATGTATCCTATATCCTCTTCATGGCCTTTCATGAAATGGGGTATGGATATTGTAGGCAAACTACCTAAAGCACCAGGGGGAAGAGTATTCATGCTTGCAGTAACGGAATATTTTTCAAAATGGATAGAAGCTGAAGCTTTTGTTCAAGTACATGAAAAAGAGGTGATATCTTTCATTAAAAGAAATATTATTACTAGATTTGGTATTCCCTCGGAAATTATTTGTGACAATGGTTCCCAGTTTATCGGGAAAAGAACCACTAACTTTTGTGACAGTTGGGGCATCAAGATGATAACTTCTACTCCAGTACATCCTCAAGCTAATTGTCAAGCGGAGTCTAGCAACAAAATTATCATCAATAATCTGAACAAGAAACTAGGATACAAGAAGGGAAAGTGGGCCGAAGAGCTACCTTATGTTCTTTGGGCAGACAGGACAACACCCAAGAATGCAACAGGCCAGACACCATTCTCATTAGTATTTGGCTCAGAGGCAGTAATCCCAACAGAGATGGTGGTTCCTACAGCAAGAACAAGCATCCATGATCCTGAAGCCAATGAAGAAATCCTTCTTGAAGACTTCGATACTGTAGAAGAACTCAAGTACCTAGCCAAGATTAGAATGGCAGCTTATCAACAAAGGGTAGTTGGGGCATACAACAAAAATATAAGGATAAGAAGATTTCAAGAAGGAGATTTGGTTTTAAGGAAAGCCTTCCAAATACTACCAACCCGGCTGATGGAAAGTTAGCACCCAAATGGGAAGGACCCTATCAGATTGAGTCGGAGGCAGGAAATAGGCATATCATTTGCTCACAATGGAAGGCAGCATATTACCAAGATCATGGAATACTATCCACCTCAAAAAGTATTTTTTCTGATCAGGATTCAGTATCCTGAGAGGATATATTATCCTTAAAGGATCTAGGATCCCGAAATTGGTAATATCTATCTGATTACTTATTCTTTACAATTTCTTATTATTAATTCCAGGATAATATATTCTTAACAATTTATCCTCTACAAGTTCTTAAGTAGCAATGCAGATTTCGATAAGAGGTTCAATGTCTAAGAGGTTGGCCACCTCTCCTTTACATTCGAGGTACTATCCTATTTCTCTTAGCCAAGCCCACGTTTGGATATGACCCCCGATGGTCATATCCTCTAAGGTTTAAAGGTTTTCACCTTTATTATAAATAGAGTTTCTATACTCTCGCCTGGAGCGCACGTTATCCAACGTATAGTCCGGGACAGCGGGACCAGTACATGCTTAGTGGCTGACAATTTCATTGCTTTCGGGTATATGGAGGATCCTACGATTTATGGTAGACGTACCATATCACCGGTTTATAACGTTTTCACGTTATCTCAAGACAAAGGTTACTAATATTTTCATGTTAGCTAAGGTTTAAAACGTTTTCACGTTATCTTCGTTTGGGCTAAACCCCGGTTTGGGCGAGTACCAGTTAACATCCGTATTTGGGTTTGTCCCCATTTTCGGGCTTGTCCCCAGTTTATTATTTGGGCTTGTACCCTGTTTTTGGGTTTGTCCCCAGTTCAAGGGCTTGCCAGATTACACGAGCTTGTCCCCAGTTGAACGGGCTTGTCCCCAGTTTATTATTTAGGCTTGTTCCCAGCTTATTGGGTTTAATCCCAGTTAACACTATGAATTGTTTGCAACAGATTTTCTAAGTTCTTTGTGAAGATTAAAATTCTAAGGATCCAAAATCCTAAAGTTATTCCTTCAGGGATCACTAAAAGTTCAGTACTTATGGTAACTTAGGTCTACCTAGACCTTTTGGTATGATCTCTGTTAATTAATTTATGCATCATATTAGTTGCAATAATTTTGGATGTTTCAGTATAGAAGGTTAATCCCTTAAAGTCATTTTATTACTGAAAATATTTACCTATTTTTAAAGACACTCTATCCAAAAATTTGCCCTTCAAGGATATTCTGTGGTATAACTTTTATCAACTTTTAAGGATATCTTATCCTACTGTTTGTTCTTTAAGATATTCTATCCTAAGTAATTTTCATAAGGATCTTTTATCCTAAAATCTTTTACTTAAGATTCTTTTTCAAGACTTTCAATAATGCTAAAGTTATATCTAACAAACTTTTACAAATAAACAACAAGCGAATAGCCAAAAGATTTATATTAATTAAAATAAGCCACGAGGACTTATTCAAAATTCATAACCCAAACTTCACCATGCAAAAGATGGACCGTCCATCCGGGTTAAGTGAGAGTTACTAACAGTTCATATGTGGAGGAAAATTAAAAAAAAAAAAACAGGGGCAACAAAGGCTTCATCCCCACAAACAGAGGATCCCTCCACCTTTGTCACCCCCAAATTGTCTTAAGGATCATGGATCCTTCACCCTAGTTACTGTCTATTACAAACCAAAGTTATTGTTCATTAAAACATCACAACTAAAAATTAAACGGGCTTGGTCCTTTTCTTCTGTATCCTTCATCGCCCGTTCATGCGGTTGCTTCCACTTCCACCATTGCCTCATTGCCTCCTTCAGCCTCATCCAGATCCTTCACACCGCTCGTTCTTGCTTCACCTGCATCAACCATCCCACCTTCTGCTTCATCTTTACCTCAACCCAAGTCGACCAAGGCTTGCTTACACTTCTTGATTTCCCATGAAGATTTGTCAAATGACGGATCATTAGCCTCGGCCACCAGTTTGATTCTAGCTTGGAGGACCGATTTAGCTGCCCAGACCTTTGCCTCTTTACTGGATCGGTTGATCTCGTCCTGCATCTGGATTGCAAGTGTGGAAGCATGGTCTTCTGCCTGCTTTTTCTCCTTGGTCATCTTGGAGAGGGCCTTGTCCTTGGCGGCAGCCATGGATCTCATCGCAGCAAGGGTCTCTTCGTACTCTCCAAAAGTCTTTTCATAGTGGCTTCGAGCAGAATTGATGGCCTATACCATGAAATAGGAAAAGTTAAGCAGGATACCGAGACAATGAAGATTAATAGAATAAAGGATCCTTACAGTCGAACGCATTTCAAGGAGCTGTTTCTCCGAGACAATGAAGATTAAAAGAATAAAGGATACCTTGACACCTTCTGGTATCCTAAAGGATGAAGCTAAATATGCTAGGGCGTCTGCTTCAATATTCTCTTCCCTAGGTACCTACGAAATATCAACCATTTCGAAACACTTTGCTAGTTTTTTTACTAGCTCTAGATATTTCATTAGTCTTTCTCCTCTAACACTATATGAACCAATAAAATGATTAGTTAATAACAATGAATCGACATGTACTTGAATAAACCAGATTTTCATGTCAATTTCTAGTTGTAATCCAACTATCAAAGCTTCATATTCTGCCCCATTATTTGTGGCTTGAAATCCGCAGGATATGGATTGAGGTATAATGTCCCCCTGTGGCGATTTCAGCAGAATCCCGAGACCTGTTCCTCTAACATTTGAAGCACCATCAGTGTATAGAGTCCACTTATCTTTGTTTTCTTCAAGTTGTTGGACTTCCAAGTCTGCCTTTTCTTTAAGTTCACTGGTGAAATCAGCCACAAAGTTTGCTAATGCCTGGGATTTGATAGCAGTCCTAGGTTCATATGTTATATGTTGAGTCAAACAATTGACCTAAGGGGGAGATTGTTGAGTCAAATATTTGACCAGAATGAAGTATATGGAAGATTGGAATCTTCTCAACCTCCTCAGAATTCGCTAAGTATGGATCCGGGCACACCTTAGACATCCGAGCAAGGTTTTACTTAGCCGGGTATGATATTTTGTCTATCGGGCAAGGTTTACTTCAAGAAGTCTTCTTTAGTGGATATCCTAGCAGGGTTTGCAAATTAGTGCATTGCCGGGCAAGGTACACTAGTTTATGTAAATCCGGGCAAGGTTCACTTTATCAAGCAAGTTTGTTCTTCAGAGCTAAGTATATTAGTCTTCCGAGTAAGGTTTGGTTAACCAAGTCCAAGAAGCCAAGTGATTGGAAGACCGGGCAAGGTATTCATTAATAAATATGGTCCAAGTAGTCTTGATGAAAATGGAATATCTCTAAGTAACATCGGGCAAGGTTCAACTCAAGCAAGGTATTATTCTCCCGAGTACACTTTGCTAATAAGTTATTTTAGCAAAAAGTTGAAATGGATCATTAAAGAACAAGGTTGCTCGTAAGGGTTTGTCGGGCAGAGTCTGGCAAAGTCAAGAAGACTGAAGTCTACCCGGACTCTTCAAGCAAAGTCTACACGAAAACTGATCCCAAGCATACTTCTATGTTACCAAGTCCTGAAGGATGGCAGAGTACACAGCGTACTCGGAAAATGAAGATTAATGAAAAGCCTACCCGGAAGACTTGTTTTAATATGTAATTTGAATATGTACGTTGTATTTAGGGTTTCTAGAAGGAATGACAGTTGTCCTAGGTTGGCAGGCCTATAAATAGAATGTTTAGGGCAAGCCGCCAGAGAAAGACACATACACACGAGACACGATATTCACGGATAAGGATAGACAGACACATTTATTGAGAGAGAATATCGTGTGACGGCTGTCCTAGGATTCCCAAAACCCTAAATCGATTATCCATTTTGTATGATGAAAATTATATAGATGGAAATCTTTTGAGTGAATCCTGTGTGTTCTTTCTACCTTTGATTATTCATTGCAACTACCCTGTTTGTTATTGATTCCGCCTTTAACAAACATTAATCTTTCTAAATATAGCAACCCGTCATTAACTCTCTTGTCGGCATATTAATCTGTGTGAGTTATGACATGATTAAGTAAGATCCAGCTGAAATCTATGGGCCTGACAAGTGGTATCAGAGCTCGTTACTGCTATTTTGGAAAGATAGTTGCTGATTAAAGATTTGAAGAAGAATGACGTAAGAAGACCACTGTTCCATTGATTTGTGACGTCAGCAGCCCTGTTTTCATTTTACTTCCAGATCTACAATCTACCGGTGTTTTCTCTTCCTTATTTCATTTAAAGTTCTAATATTTATATCTAAATCTTGTTCTAATCACATCAGACACATCAGATCTGAGCATTCTGTTTTCAGATCTGATTATTTTGAAACTCTTTTTTTTTTTACAAATAAACTGATTTTTGATTTCTCAAAATGTCTCGATATGAGGAACAAGAGGTGTCTACTAACAAGATACCAAGGTTGTATGGACAGGAAAACTTTACCAAATGGAAAGTACTCATTGAAGCAGCCGTTTGCTACAATGATGTTGATATGTGGAATTCCATCAAGAATGGTCCACAAGCTACTGTTGAAGAAGGTGCAAATCCGCAAGCAACTGCTGTTGTGAGAAAAAGGATGAGAAAGGTTGATGACAAGGCTTTAGCTATGTTGAAGCTAGGTCTGTCTTGGGAAATACTTACCAAAGTTGCACATCATCCCAATACCAAGGCAATGTATGATGCAATTCTTGAGATGTTTGAAGGAAATGTTGAACTCAAGAACATCAAGAAGCAGAGATTGAAGCAGCAACTAGAAAGATTCAAGTATAAAGAAGGAGAAAGGTTGAAATCAATTCTGGAAAGGTTTCTGGGAATTGTGAATGAGCTCAGAACCACAGATTATGTCATGACTGATTTTGATCTCAACACCAAGCTGCTAAACTCTATGCCAAAGGAATGGTATACTGCCTGCAAGTTCATCCTCACAAAGCACAACTTCAATGAGCTAAAGGTAGATGATGTGGTGTGTTTTCTTCAAGCTGCAGAGATAGAAATGATAGAAAATGAAATGATAAGGGAGGAAAGACCCTGCTTCAATGTTTCAAATGCATTGATTGCACCTATGGGTAATCTGACTACCAAGAATCAGCAACAGATTCCTATCATTGAAGAACCTGTTGAGCATAATGCTGACAATACAAAGGCTTTCATTGGTGGTAGCACAAGTAATCAAGGAAACCAGCAAAGATTCAATGTGCAACTGATTGATGACACTGATTCTGCCTCTATGCCAAGTGGAAATGTTCCTCATACTGGTACAGGACATGGTCAAAGCAATGATACACAGGATTTGCTATCTATGTTTACTGAGTCATATAATGCATTTGTTGCAAAGAATTTGATTCACACAAGTGTAGTGCAATATGATCTAGAGCAGATAGATGCTGATGATTTGGAGGACATGGATTTGAAGTGGCAAGCTGCAATGTTAGCTTTGAGAAGTAAGAGGTTGTATAATAGAATTGGTAGATCTCTAGTTTCTAGTCCAAATGAAAGAATTGTATTTGACAAGTCAAAGGCAATCTGCTATAATTGCCAACAGCCAGGACATTTTTCAAGAGATTGCAACTTGCCAAGGAACTATCATATGAATCAATTCCCAAATCAACAGCCAAGAGGTCAACAACAATACCAGCAAAATCAGCAAAGAAACAACAACCAAAACTTCAATAACAACTTCAATCCCAACAATAACTATAATCCCTACTTTAACAACTTTCAGCCTCAAATGAATAATCTGAATCAAAGTATGCATCAGAATCAAGGTTTTCAAATGAACAACAATCAAAACCTTCAAGCTGCTTAAAATGTTCCAAACAACACTATTCCAGCCAACCAAAATTAACCAAGAAATCAAGGAAATGTGGCAGTGACTACACAACATGAAGGAAATTTTGATTGGAGTAATCATGAAGAAGACATTGCAGATGATATCAAGAGGGCAAATGTGGCATTCATGGCTATAATTGAGAAAGAAACTGGATCATCATCTCAGGAACAGTCCACTCCTCTAAATGACATATGGTATATGGATAGTGGTTGTTCTAGGCACATGACTTGTGACAAGAGATCTCTTGTCAATTATGAAGAAAAGTATGAAGGTCCAGTAGCTTTTGGGAGTGATGAGAATGGTGGAAAGATTGTTGGAAAAGGAATCTTAACAAATGGGAAAGTCTCATTTGATAATGTATTTCATGTTGAAGGTCTTCAGTACAATCTGCTGAGTATATCACAAATGTGTGATAAGGGTTACAAAGTCAGTTTTGATGATTAACACTGTTTCATTTTAAAACCTGAGTTTGTAATTCCACCTGAAATGATTATAATGATGGCACCAAGAAATGGTAACTTGTATGAATTGAATATGAAAGAAGCTATTTCAAGAGGAGGTGCATGTTTTGTTTCCAAAGCCACTGAAAATGAGTCAAAATTGTGGCATAGGAAACTGTGTCATGTGAACTTGAAGAACTTGAATAGACTTGTCAAAGGTGAGCATGTCATAGGCTTACCTATAAGAGAATTCAAGTTGGAAGATCATTGTGATTCATGTCAAAAGGGAAAACAACACATATCTACTCATCAGTCAAAACTCATCAATTCAATTGATCAAGTACTTGAATTACTTCACATGGATCTCTTTGGTCCTGTGAGTGTACCAAGTATTGAGAAGAAAAGATATTGTCTGGTAATCATTGATGACTATACAAGATACACTTGGATTTATTTCCTAAGTACCAAGGATGAGACTGCAGAGTTGATTAAAGGTTATGTAAAAATGATTGAGAACAAGTTGAATAAGACAGTCAAGATGATGAGAAGTGACAATGGCACTGAGTTCAAGAATGGAGTTATGCAAGAATTCTGTGAAGCAAAAGGAATACAACAACAACCATGTTAGCAGATGGTGTAGCAGAAAGAAGAAACAGAACTTTAATTGAAGCTGCAAAAACCATGTTAGCAGATGCTAATCTGCCTGTCACTTTTTGGGCTGAAGCCATAAATACAGCCTGCTATGTTCAGAACAGGGTACTTGTGAACAAAAGGCATAAGAAAACTCCTTATGAAATATTTCACAACAGAAAGCCTTACATCAAGTTTTTCAAGCACTTTGGATGAAAATGTTTTCTTTTGAATACAAGGGACTATTTGAACAAGTTTCAAACAAAATCCCTAGATTGCTTCTTTGTTGGATATTCTACACACTCAAAAGCCTACAGAGTTTATGTGAAAGATCACTTGAGTGTTATAGAATCATTTGACATCATATTTAATGAGAATCAATTCAATACAGTTGATGGTGCAGCATGGCTGTTTGATCATGAGAAGTTAATAAGGTCTTTCAAGATTTATCCTGAAGACTTTGATGAAGTTAATAAGTGTATGTGGATGACATCATCTTTGGTTCTACAAATGAACAAATATGTATGGAGTTTGAAGGGGTAATGAAGTCCAAATACAGCATGAGTTCTATGGGAGAAATGAACTTCTTTCTAGGACTGTGTAACAATTCTGACAAATTCAGGTATACCCTAGCCGGAATATACTATTTACGTGTTATTTAATACTGAATATATGGATTATAATGTGATTATACGAATATATAAGATTCTCAGTACGAATTATACTCAAATGTACAACTAGTCGTATCGTAATTACGATTAATCGATGAACGGTTATTGAAACGCGAACGAATCGGGAATTACATTATAGACGAAATATATAATGTTTAGTGATGTTTACGAAGTATTAAAGCTTCGGGATAAGTGAATTATAGCACAGAAAAAGGATTTCGATTTATTAGTACGTCGGTACGATAAACGAAACCTTTAACATCAAACCAAGCAAGAGACGATCGATCAAGCCGAAAAAGATGCACAATTACCGACAATATGATATGTTAAGTCAATAAATCTCATGGTTTAAGTTTTTAAAGTTTTTAAATCGGTTTTATATAAATTTAAATTTTAAGCCGAAAAACGACCGTTTTGGCCTTGTTTTAAGCCGAATTAAACGTTTAACCGAAAAACGAACTGAACCAGATTATCCACAACATTATCCGGATTACACAATCCAAGTTTGTGGCCAAGAATGAAGATGTGGGTCCCACCCCACACCCTAACATGGACCGATCGGTCCACCCTATCCCCATTACACATTCATTTTTCTTTTTTCTACATTCCAACTCTTCAAATCCTCTCAACCTTTCACTCTTTCAACCAAAAACCTTTGATTTTTAAGAAGATCCACAAGGTATAAACATGATATTATGGTTTGATCTTACTTTTTAATTCCAAAATCTTGAGAAAATGAGGTTTCAAGTGAAAAATGGGTGAAAACCCGAGATGAAACCGATTATTACATGATCAAGTGATGTATACAAGTTATACAAGGGATCTTGGTCCAAGAAATGACTTAAAAGAGTCAAAAACGAATTTTTACGGTTAAAATCTTTGTTTTGATGTCTTAACCGAAACCATGAAAGAAATGGATTGATTGTGGGTATAACTTGCTTGGTGTGGTGTTGTTGTGCTTGTAGGTGTTGTATCTAGTGGCTAGCAAAGGCTAGAAACCAAGATCTTTGCGATCTAACGCTAGAAACACAAGGTAGTTCGGTTTTTCGTGTGATTTGTATGATTTGGACAGATTGTGGTAGACTTAGAGTTGGGTCACGAAATTTCACAGAGATGATCTACACATGAAAATATGAGATTTGTGAATTTTTTTGTAATTTTTGGATAAAGGATGAATATTTGGTGAATTTAATGCTCGGTTTTGGCTAAAAATGGTGAAAAATAGCTAAACATCATGAAAAATTCTGGAAAATTTTAGATAGGCTTTTTATAACATATAAAAGTCACACACAAAATTTCAGGTTCATTGGAAAAGTCTAAGTAGGCTTTTCGGTAAAATGAGTTCTAGGGATTTCTTGCTCGGTTTTGGTAAGAATGGCATGAAAAATGAGATTTTGGTTCTGGAAAAATTACAGGGAACTATGAGGATGGCAGGGGTCATCCCAGAAAAATTTGGGATTTTTTTAAAGTCGTTTAGTATTTTCGACATATTTGGTGTTTAAATGACGTTTAAAAATGGTTAAATAAATTTTAGATATAAAAATTAATTCTCGGAAAATCTTATAAAATTCCTTACTGTCAAAATATGGTTTGTACAAAATTTCAAGGCCCGAGACTAAACGGATATTTATTTGTGCTAAATGGAACTTAAAAACAAACTTTTAAAGCTTAAAACGTGTAAACCGGCAAAGTTCGCCTAAGCGAGCTGACTGGTGCATAAAAACCTTAAAAATGGACTATTTTCATGAAACTAAGTTAATCAAGTAAAAATAAATCATCCGAAAATAATTCGGATGATTTGGGTAATTTTACCCGATTTAACCGTTTCCGGTGTATTAAAGACGGAAACGGGCCCCGCGGCCAAACGGGGTGTCTAACCGAGCTCTAATTTCACCACTTTAATGAAAATATCAATAATAACTATTTTCGGGTCGTATGTGGTCAAACTCATTTTTTTTTGAAAACATAAAGACCGATAACCGTGCTAGGCACGCAAAACGAGAAAACAAACTAACGTTAGTTTTGACTAAAGAACTCTAAGTGATATCACAATCTAAGTCCTGAAAAGTATTTCGGGGTTAACATTGTCCCCGGATCGTGTACGGTACTGGGTTAACAGTGTCCCCAGACGTACCGGTTAACACGAATTTAAGTTATATTGATAGAAATTGTGTAGTAACGATTTGGGGGATCGTATTACAGATCTGTACCAGTAGCCGTACACCGTAGTACATCTTACTCACAAGAAGGTGAGTTTTCACGAGCCCCTTTTTACTGAACTGTTTTAAATATTTTCCCGGGGCGGAAAGCATGTTTCTATCAAAGTGTTTAAGTACATGCTAATCGCATGGAAACGAATGTATTTATATAATGTTTATTGTACGGAAATCGTACGGTAATGTATTAAGATGGTAATTAACTGAGTTGCTAATATTGTAAGTCCCGAAACAGTGTTCTGGGTTAACAGTGTCCCCAGAGGTTATTAAATGTATTTCTGGGTTAACAGTGTCCCCAGAGGATATTGTTAATGTTCTGGGTTAACAGTGCCCCCAGAGGTTATTAAATATGTTTCTGGGTTAACAGTGTCCCCAGAGGTTATTAAATGTATTTCTGGGTTAACAGTGTCCCCAGAGGTTATTAGATATGTTTCTGGGTTAACAGTGTCCCCAGGGGTAATTTGATGTGTTTCGGGGTTAACAGAGTTTTCACTTGTGAACTCAGTATAATTACATCGCTTATTTATGATTTTTATAATGATTTGTCATGGTTTATTTAAATTAGTGAAACTCACCAACTATTCGTAGTTGACCCGTTTTCTTTACATGCTTTCTAGGTGCACTCAAATTGGAATAAGTGATCTGTGTTCGATGCTGTGTGCTATTTTGTGGAAGCTTAGAGAACTATATTTTGCATTAAAAATGTTAATGTACTATCGGTAACACTTATGTGATAACGCTTAGATGGTTATGAAACTCAGAACAATGTAATACGTTTAAATTAATGTAGTGGTGTTTTCTTTATAAACAATGCTGTTGATATCAGATGTGTCTGTTGCATCCCGTGTACGTTTCCGCTGCGGTTACGGGGTGTTACAGAACTTGGTATCAGAGCCATTGGTTATAAAGAATTAGGATGTCTTTAAAAGATACCTAAAATATAACCAGTAGCTCAAGTATTATAGGATCTGAATATCAACTAATAATTTATTGTGACGAGATCGGGATGAACTTGGATGGACAAGTGGGTTATTATGGTACGGAACATAATAACAGACTTGTCTGCGCGAGGGAATTCAGGGAAAGTCACGGGGGACTTTAATAGGTAAAATTGGCAACATACGTGCAAATATGTGATAATATTGTTATGTGGTCAAGTTGTATAAGTAAGTGTATATTAATTTGATTATGATTTACACTATGGAAAGAACTATATGTTTGTTAACTTGTGTGCAGGTAAAATGTCAAGAACTCCTAGTTTTTCGATTGAGGAGGACCCGGAGGAGGTCAGCTCCGGGGACTCTGGGAGCCCACTCGTAGCGTCTAGCACAGACCCTAGCGAGGCTAGCCTTAGGAGTTCCGGCCAGTTCTCCCCAGCTAGGATTGCCAGATCCCCTACCCCATCCGCACCACAGGCCGCCCCTGCACCCCCGGGATTCGGACCCCGCCTCACGGCGCGGATCAGTATCCCACATGTCCGACCTACCTCGCCCCCACCCAGACCTGCTACCTGCAGGGGCGAGTCCTCCCGCTCTCAGCCCGAGCCTGCGACTCCACCTGTGTGGGGTTTTCCTAGACAGGAACAGGACGCGGCGGCCTGGCTCCGAGTGCTCACCGAACAGGTGAATGAGCACTCCGCCGCCCTGACGGTGGGAGTCCAGAGGAGGATGTACTTGGGGGATTGCATACTGGACCATCAGTATGCGATTGCCCAGCTGAAGAGGGAGTGCTCATACTCCCAATGGATGCTCGGCCGGATGGAGATGCAGGTCCGGGTTATGATGGCTGTGTTGGTGGTGTTGGTGGCGATATTGGTGGGGTTGGTTTACCACCGTGTTTAGTTGTGTTGGGATGGGAATAGACAGGGACCGCTTTTTGATACTCTGTGTAAGCAGTTAGTGGTGATGCTAACATGGAGTGAATCTTGTTTAGTTATAATACAACCACTGGCCCTTAGGGGGGTCTCTTTTGGGGTATATCAGCATAGATACTTTTGGGTATCATTCAAGCACTGACCCATTGCGGGTTATGTCGAGATGATGCCGACATAGGCCCTATGTTGGAAAACTTATCTTATGTAATGATGACAGGAAAGTATGTAAACTAACATGGATGTAATATGTACTAATGTTTACTATGAATGGAATGTTTGTTGTGTTTTATGATTGGAACTTGTAATAATTATATATATTTCTTGATGTTGTGTAGAATGGCACCAAAACGATCAGCCCAAATGTCGGAAGGGGATGTGAGCCGTTTGATTGCTCGACAGTTGGAGGCGGCGATACCGGATATAGTATCGCGCATCGTCGCCAGTATTAACAATTCGACCAATCCAACCCCTCCGAGCAATCAAACGACCACCAATAATGACGGGGAACGAAATACTGATCCTCCGCAGAATGATAACACGATTCCGAGTAATGACGCACCGCCTAGGGTGGTCGTTACAGACAGTAATGGCCCTATACCTACGGTAGAGACGAACCGTACTGAACCGATTCGTGCATCCAGGGGATGTTCGATCAAGGACTTCATGTTGTGCAAACCTCTAGAGTTTAGCGGGTCTGAAGGACCAAATGGGTTGGTTAAGTGGATCGAGAAAATAGAATCCGTGGTGAATATCAGCAACTGCCCCGAGGATTGTGTTGTTAAGTATGCTGCCTGTACATTCACGGACCATGCCTTGACATGGTGGAACACGATAGTGCAGACCCGGGGCCAGGCGGCGACAAACCGCATGACCTGGACGGAGCTCAAGGCTCTTGTACTGGAACATTTCTGCCCGAAAAACGAATTGCAAAAATTAGAAAATGAATTGTGGAACCTGGAGATGCAGGGGGCAGACCATTTGGGTTATACGAACCGGTTTAATGAGTTGTCGCGATTGGTACCATGGTTGGTCACCCCAGAGTCGAAGAGGGTGGAGCGTTATATTTGGGGGCTAACTCCAGTTGTAAGGAGTATAGTCAATTCTGGGGGACACCAGACATATGAGGGTGCGGTGACGCAAGCGGGTATCGTAACGTACGATTTCGTAAGGAGCGGGTCACTGAAGGTGGCGGGAGAGTCCACTGGAGGAAAGCGGGGTACATATGACCATAGGACCCAGGAAAAGCAGCAAGGTAAACGTGCTAGACCCACTGCCCAGAACTACGCCATGACTAGTTCGAGCGGAAGGCAAGAACCGCTGAAGGGAACGTTTCCTAAGTGTGGGAAATGCGGTTACCACCATGGTGGCATATGCAAAGAGGTGGTGTGCCACCGGTGCGGCAGGATTGGGCACTACGCACCGAGCTGTAGGACAAACCTGAACAACTTGAACCGGAAACCGCAACCTATCCGTGCGCAGCCATTTAGGACCCAATCAGCCCGACAACAAAACCCACAAGGAAATCAAGTGATGACCACCAGTCGTGCTTGCTTTAAATGCGGTAGCACAGATCACTTCAAGAAACACTGTCCAAAGCTGAACCAGGGAGGAAATGGGCGGCAACCCGCGGGTCAGGCATCGTCGTCCAATCCGGCGCGAGGCCGAGCATTCGTGATGGGGGCGAACGAGGCACGCCAGGACCCCAGCATAGTGACAGGTACATTCCTCGTCTCTGATCATTACGCTTCTGTATTATTTGATACAGGCGCCGATAGAAGTTTTGTCTCCGTTAGATTCCTGTCGATAGCAAACCTTCCAATTGGTGAAACCATAGAACCTTACACCGTAGAAGTCGCTAACGGTAAAACCATTATAGTTAATCAGATAGTTCGGAATTGCCCTTTTATTCTGAACGAACAATCCTTTCCGATTGACTTGTTACCGGTAGAATTGGGTAGTTTTGACGTGATAGTGGGAATGGATTGGTTAGCACGTAACAAAGTAGAAATAAACTGTGAAAAGAAAATCGTCAAGATCCGGGTGTCGGATGACGAGGAGGGTATTAGTGCAAGGAGAAAAATCCGGCACCATGATACCATTTATATCCCACCTCAAGGTGTTAAAATATATACGTCAGGGATGTGTGGCGTATCTAGCGAGCCTGACGGCCACTGATTCTGAGGAAAAACGGGTGGACGATATTCCCGTGGTACGCGAATTTCCACAAGTTTTCCCAGAGGAACTTCCTGGATTACCGCCAACCCGACAGGTCGAATTCAGAATCGACTTATTACCTCAAGCTGGCCCTGTTGCTAAGGCGCCCTACCGACTAGCACCATCCGAGATGCAAGAGTTATCCAACCAGTTGCAAGAATTGTTGGATAAAGGATTTATACGTCCTAGTTATTCCCCGTGGGGTGCACCGGTAATATTCGTGAAAAAAAAAGGACGGAAGCCTTAGAATGTGCATTGATTACAGGGAATTGAACAAGTTGACAATCAAAAATAGGTATCCTCTCCCCCGAATCGATGATCTGTTCGACCAACTACAAGGTGCGAGCTACTTCTCAAAAATAGATCTTAGATCGGGATACCATCAGGTTAGAATTCAGGAGGAGGATATCCCAAAAACCGCATTCCGGACTCGCTACGGCCATTACGAGTTCTTAGTTATGCCGTTTGGGCTAACAAATGCACCAGCAGTATTCATGGATCTCATGAATCGAGTCTGTAAACCCTACCTCGATAAATTCGTCATCGTGTTTATTGACGATATTTTGATATACTCGAAGAGTAAAGAAGACCACGAGCAACACTTAAGATTAATTTTAGAGCTTCTAAATCAGGAGAAGTTGTATGCAAAATTCTCCAAGTGTAACTTCTGGTTACAATAAGTGCAATTCCTTGGTCACGTTATAAATCACCAAGGAATACACGTTGATCCAAGTAAGGTTGAAGCAGTTAAGAATTGGCAGGCGCCTAAATCGCCAAAGGAAATCCGCCAATTCTTAGGCTTAGCTGGATACTATCGTCGATTTATAGAGAACTTTTCCAGCATCGCCCAACCTTTAACCCTCCTGCCTCAAAAGGATCGAAAGTATGATTGGGGAGAAGAACAGGAAACGGCGTTTCAAACGCTAAAACAAAGATTGTGCCAAGCGCCGATCTTAAGTCTCCCCGACGGAGACGATGGTTTTGTCGTGTATTGTGACGCATCCCGTAAAGGATTGGGATGTGTGTTGATGCAAAATAATAAAGTCATAGCCTATGCTTCCCGACAGTTAAAAGTACACGAGAAAAATTACACTACTCATGACTTAGAACTGAGAGCAGTTATCTTCGCACTTAAAATCTGGAGACATTATCTCTACGGTACAAAGTGCACCATCTTCACCGATCATAAAAGTTTGCAACACATATTCGATCAGAAAGAACTGAATATGAGACAACGAAGATGGGTCGAATTATTAAGCGACTATGACTGTGACATCCGTTATCACCCCGGCAAGGCTAACGTCGTAGCCGATGCCTTGAGTAGGAAGGATCGGGTTAAGCCATTGCGAGTGCGAGCGCTGGGGATGATAGTCCAGTCGAACCTTTCGGATTTGATTCGAGTCGCTCAACGCGAGGCGTTGGAAGAGGAACAATTGGAAAAAGAGGGACTTTTCGGTAACGAGAAGAATTTCGAACAGCGCAAGGACGAAATTCTCTACTTCAAAAATCGGATTTGGATCCCGACCCTCCATGATCTTCATGAATTGATCATGAACGAAGCGCATAAATCGAAATATTCCATACATCCGGGTTCGGATAAGATGTACAAGGATGTGAAAGAATTCTACCGGTGGCCGGGTATGAAAAAGGATATAGCCACGTACGTCAGTAAGTGTATGACTTGTGCGAGGGTTAAGGCGGAACACCAGAAACCCTCGGGAATGTTACAACAACCGGAAATTTCTGAATGGAAGTGGGAGCAGATCACAATGGATTTTGTGACACACCTCCCCAAGACGTCCCGAGGACATGATGCAATTTGGGTAATCGTGGATCGATTAACCAAATCGGCACATTTTATTCCGATTAGGAATAATTATAACACTGAGAGGCTTGCGCAGATTTATATAAATGAAATTGTGTCTCGTCATGGTATACCCATCTCGATCATCTCTGATCGGGATAGCCATTTCACCTCCAACCTTTGGAAAGCTGTCCAAGAAGCGTTGGGAACGCGTATTGATCTAAGCACAGCTTACCATCCTCAGACCGATGGTCAGTCTGAGAGGACCATCCAAACACTGGAGGATTTGCTTCGTGCATGCGTACTGGATTTTAAGGGAATTTGGGATCAACATCTCCCACTCGTTGAATTTTCCTATAATAATAGTTACCATAGCAGTATAAAGGCAGCACCCTACGAAGCATTGTATGGACGGAAGTGCCGATCACCACTCTGCTGGACTGAAGTGGGCGACACACAGGTTATTAGATCAGATCTGGTCCAGGAAACGACCAGCAAAATTCTTGAAATTAAGAACAATCTGAAGGCCGCACGGGATCGGCAGAAGAGTTATGCCGATACCCGTAGAAAACCATTATCATTTGAGAAAGGTGATAAAGTGTATTTGAAAGTATCACCTTGGAAAGGAGTAGTCAGATTTGGAAAGGCGGGGAAGTTAGCCCCTAGATACATTGGACCATTCGACATTATTGCAAAAATCGGTCCTGTAGCATACCGATTAGAACTGCCTGATGAACTGAGTGCAGTTCACAACGTGTTCCACGTGTCGAACTTGAAAAGGTGTCTGTCGGATGAGACATCGGTGTTACCTTTAGAGGGTGTTCAAATAAATGATAAGCTCAACATTGTAGAGGAGCCCATAGAAATAGTAGACGGGAAAATCAAGCAACTTAGACACAATAAGATCTCGTTGGTCAAAGTTAAATGGAACTCGCAACAAGGCCCATAATATACATGGGAACGAAAGGACGAATTTCGGAAGAAATACCCCCACCTATTTCCGCAAAAAGGAAATAGTTGATGCGTAAAATTTCGAGGACGAAATTTTTGTAACGGGGGGAGAATGTAACAATTCCGACAAATTCAGGTATACCCGAGCCGGAATATACTATTTACGTGTTATTTAATACTGAATATATGGATTATAATGTGATTATACGAATATATAAGATTCTCAGTACGAATTATACTCAAATGTACAACTAGTCGTATCGGAATTACGATTAATCGATGAACGGTTATTGAAACGCGAACGAATCGGGAATTACATTATAGACGAAATATATAATGTTTAGTGATGTTTACGAAGTATTAAAGCTTCGGGATAAGTGAATTATAGCACAGAAAAAGGATTTCGATTTATTAGTACGTCGGTACGATAAACGAAACCTTTAACATCAAACCAAGCAAGAGACGATCGATCAAGCCGAAAAAGATGCACAATTACCGACAATATGATATTTTAAGTCAATAAATCTCATGGTTTAAGTTTTTAAAGTTTTTAAATCGGTTTTATATAAATTTAAATTTTAAGCCGAAAAACGACCGTTTTGGCCTCGTTTTAAGCCGAATTAAACGTTTAACCGAAAAACGAACTGAACTAGATTATCCACAACATTATCCGGATTACACAATCCAAGTTTGTGGCCAAGAATGAAGATGTGGGTCCCACCCCACACCCTAACATGGACCGATCGGTCCACCCTATCCCCATTACACATTCATTTTCTTTTTTCTACATTCCAACTCTTCAAATCCTCTCAACCTTTCACTCTTTCAACCAAAAACCTTTGATTTTTAAGAAGATCCACAAGGTATAAACATGATATTATGGTTTGATCTTACTTTTTAATTCCAAAATCTTGAGAAAATGAGGTTTCAAGTGAAAAATGGGTGAAAACCCGAGATGAAACCGATTATTACATGATCAAGTGATGTATACAAGTTATACAAGGGATCTTGGTCCAAGAAATGACTTAAAAGAGTCAAAAACGAATTTTTACGGTTAAAATCTTTGTTTTGATGTCTTAACTGAAGCCATGAAAGAAATGGCTTGATTGTGGGTATAACTTGCTTGGTGTGGTGTTGTTGTGCTTGTAGGTGTTGTATCTAGTGGCTAGAAAAGGCTAGAAACCAAGATCTTTGCGATCTAACGCTAGAAACACAAGGTAGTTCGGTTTTTCGTGTGATTTGTATGATTTGGACAGATTGTGGTAGACTTAGAGTTGGGTCACGAAATTTCACAGAGATGATCTACACATGAAAATATGAGATCTGTGAATTTTTGGTAATTTTTGAATAAAGGATGAATATTTGGTGAATTTAATGCTCGGTTTTGGCTAAAAATGGTGAAAAATAGCTAAACATCATGAAAACTTCTGGAAAATTTAAGATAAACTTTTTATAACATATAAAAGTCACACACAAAATTTCAGGTTCATTGGAAAAGTCTAAGTAGGCTTTTCAGTAAAACGAGTTCTAGGGATTTCTAGCTCGGTTTTGGTAAGAATGGCATGAAAAATGAGATTTTAGTTCTGGAAATATTACAGGGAACTATGAGGATGGCAGGGATCATCCCAGAAAAATTTGGGATTTTTTTAAAGTCGTTTAGTATTTTCGACATATTTGGTGTTTCAATGACGTTTAAAAATGGTTAAATAAATTTTACATACAAAAATTAATTCTGGGAAAATCTTATAAAATTCCTTACTGTCAAAATATGGTTTGTACAAAATTTCAAGGCCCGAGACTAAACGGATATTTATTTGTGCTAAATGGAACTTAAAAACAAACTTTTAAAGCTTAAAACGTGTAAACCGGCAAAGTTCGCCTAAGCGAGCTGACTGGTGCATAAAAACCTTAAAAATGGACTATTTTCATGAAACTAAGTTAATCAAGTAAAAATAAATCATCCGAAAATAATTCGGATGATTTGGGTAATTTTAGCCGATTTAACCGTTTCCGGTGTATTAAAAACGGAAACGGGCCCCGCGGCCAAACGGGGTGTCTAACCGAGCTCTAATTTCACCACTTTAATGAAAATATCAATAATAACTATTTTCGGGTCGTATGTGGTCAAACTCATTTTTTTTTTTTGAAAACATAAAGACCGATAACCGTGCTAGGCACGCAAAACGAGAAAACAAACTAACGGTAGTTTTGACTAAAGAACTCTAAGTGATATCACAATCTAAGTCCTGAAAAGTATTTCGGGGTTAACATTGTCCCCGGATCGTGTACGGTACTGGGTTAACAGTGTCCCCAGACGTACCGGTTAACACGAATTTAAGTTATATTGATAGAAATTGTGTAGTAACGATTTGGGGGATCGTATTACAGATCTGTACCAGTAGCCGTGCACCGTAGTACATCTTGCTCACAAGAAGGTGAGTTTTCACGAGCCCCTTTTTACTGAACTGTTTTAAATATTTTCCCGGGGCGGAAAGCATGTTTCTATCAAAGTGTTTAAGTACATGCTAATCGCATGGAAACGAATGTATTTATATAATGTTTATTGTACGGAAATCGTACGGTAATGTATTAAGATGGTAATTAACTGAGTTGCTAATATTGTAAGGCCCGAAACAGTGTTCTGGGTTAACAGTGTCCCCAGAGGTTATTAAATGTATTTCTGGGTTAACAGTGTCCCCAGAGGATATTGGAAATGTTCTGGGTTAACAGTGCCCCCAGAGGTTATTAAATATGTTTCTAGGTTAACAGTGTCCCCAGAGGTTATTAAATGTATTTCTGGGTTAACAGTGTCCCCAGGGGTAATTTGATGTGTTTCGGGGTTAACAGAGTTTTCACTTGTGAACTCAGTATAATTACATCGCTTATTTATGATTTTTATAATGATTTGTCATGGTTTATTTAAATTAGTGAAACTCACCAACTATTCGTAGTTGACCCGTTTTCTTTACATGCTTTCTAGGTGCACTCAAATTGGAATAAGTGATCTGTGTTCGATGCTGTGTGCTATTTTGTGGAAGCTTAGAGAACTATATTTTGCATTAAAAATGTTAATCTACTATCGGTAACACTTATGTGATAACGCTTAGATGGTTATGAAACTCAGAACAATGTAATACGTTTAAATTAATGTAGTGGTGTTTTCTTTATAAACAATGCTGTTGATATCAGATGTGTCTGTTGCATCCCGTGTACGTTTCCGCTGCGGTTACGGGGTGTTACAGACTGCAAGCTCAATAGAAGGCTGAGGGGATTTTCATTCATCAATACAAATATGTTCAGGACATCTTGAACAAGTTCAACTGTCAAGAGTACAAAACTGTTTCAACTCCAATGGACACCAAAGAAAAGATGATTGCAGATGAAAAAGGGGAGTCTATAGATGAACATGAATATAGAGCCAAAATTGGATCTCTGATGTATCTGACTGCAACAAAACCAGATATCATGTTTGCTGTATGTGTGTGTGCAAGATTCCAATCAAGTCTAAAAGTCTCCCACATGAATGCTGTTAAAAGAATATTCAGATATTTGAAGGGAAGACCAGACCTAGGGATTTGGTATCCAAAGAACCAATCTTTTGATCTGATTGCATATACAGACAGTGATTATGATGGCTGTAACATGAGCAGAAAGTCAACCTCAGGAGGATGTCAATTTTTGGGTGGAAGGCTAGTGTCATGGCAATGCAAAAAACAGACTACAGTCTCAATCTCTACTGCAGAAGCTGAATATGTTGTTGCATCTGCCTGCAGTTCACAAGTTCTATGGATTCAAAATCAGATGCTGGACTATGGTTTGAATTTCTTGAACACCCCTATTCTTATTGACAATACTGCTGCATATTTTACTGTTAAGAATCCAGTTCAACATTCCAAAACTAAGCACATTGAAATCAGACATCATTTCATCAGAGACTGCAGTGAAAAAGGTTTGATTGAAATGCAAAGAGTTGATACAAGTGACAATTTGGCTGACCTTTTCACCAAACCACTTAAAAGAACCAGGTTCAACTTTCTTCTGAAAGCCCTGGGAATGATCAACTCTGATGAAATCTGATTAAGGATGTGTGCCTGGTTGTGTGTCTCTCTGTGATAACTGATTATTTTGTTAGAGATTACACATATTGAATGTTTAGTGAATATGCTTGATTATGTTACTTAAGTATGATATTTGAATATGCTACTGAATATGTTAACTGTTATGTGCTTTAACTGTGTATGTATGCAAAATTTGACATGTTTGATCTGATAGATAGGTTTGCATGATTATCAGTTGATGTGCAATTGTGATGTTAGAATAAGTGTCTGTGTTATGATTTACTTGTGAGAGTAAGCTTATTTGACATCACTGCTTTAATGCTTAACTATGTGTTTTATCTTATCATCTGTTGTTGTTAGGATAGGCTTACACATGAATGTTGTTAAATGTTTGCTTGTCCTGATAATATTGAGTGTCATTCAAATTTAATTATGTACTGCAACTGTTTATGTCAAAATGTGTTTTATGTCAAAATTAAGTGATTTAATGAAATTTCTAATGAATTTTACATAAATACTTTATTTTGATCAAAACATGAGCATGTTGTTAATGGTGCTGAGATATAATAAGATTATTCAGTTCAAGCTTTAAAAGAAGCTTAAAAGAATGATTTTTTTTAAGAAAAGTCTCAAGTAGTTGATTTTGCTGAAAACTATGTCATTTGCCCAGTTGGAAGGACATGCACCCGTGTATGTTTGGTCATTAAATCTCTACAGATTCAAAGGATAGCCATTGACCTGAAAACTGAATGCATTTGGGGCAATAATAACTTGTTTCTTATTCCTTCACTTAAAACTATGTCAATAGCTCTAACTTTGAAAGGACATATATTCACATGTATGTTTGGTCCTGTTGACCACTTTTGGTCAAACAGGATAGCTATTAACCTGACAATGAAGAGATATTGGGGTGATTGAATATTAAACTGTGTTTAATGGGAAATGATAGTACATTAACTACTTAGCTGATCATATGGAATTAATAGGCTAAAAAGACCTTAGTATAGTCATTAACATGTATGGTTGCTTTCCCATGATGATGTAAAATCTTAGGTGATATAAACATAATGAATATGCTGATCTTTATGTGGAGATACATAGTTGTCTTTGCATGTCTCAAGATAAATCTCTCCAAATGATAGGAAGAAAAGTGATTACCCAGTCATACACGAGCCTGTTGTTATTTGGTCAACCAAAAATGAAACATCTTTAAATATAACAAAGAACATGCTTTAAGAAAATTTGAGAAAATATCAAAAACAAGGGGAAGAATGAATAAATCAACCAAAAGTTGATAAGTGTTTTAAATATTTTATCAAACAAGAGGGTTACAACAAGAACTACAAAGATGTTGACAAAATCTGTCTCATCTTGAATGAAAGGCATGTTATTAACTGTAAGTCCAACGTTCAACCTCTATATATGTTTGAATCTCAAAAAATACAAAAATACAATAAGTTCTGTCATACAAAAACAATTTTTGACCAAATACAGGAGGTTGGAGTCAAATTGGGGTGATCTGGGGAAAGCCAAATAAGATTTGAGAAGAGATATGAGGCATCATAGCACAGTGTTGACCATTAATGCATTATGCTTAAATTGAACCTTAATAATATCACCAAAGAAATGAAATTCATGCTAAGTTTATACCTGCTGTTAACCTATCTATGTTGTCATAATAATGCTGAGAATGAAGTATTGAGAAAGCTACTTAGTCAATATGATCCCATTCTTGAGATCTTTTCAGATAATGGAAGAAACTGTTTTGAAGAGAAATATAACTGAAATTTGATCTCTAAATGCATCATTTGCTCTTAAACTATGATCTTTAATGAAAAATATATTTTGACAAGTGGTTTAAGTCAAAAAGTGTTGCATTTTGCCTTTAATTGGCTGAATATGTAAGTTCGGGTAAGGTTTGATGTTTTATAACCTTTCCGGGCACAAAACAAATGAATATGTTTGAATATGTTACTTTATGATTTTCGGGTAAGCTTAGTCATTTTTGACTAACTTTATGATTTTCGGGCATGCTTTGAAGTGTTTACACTTTCCGGGTAAAGTACACTGTGTACTCATTTCCCGAGTAAGCTTGAAGTCTTGAGATGATTATGTGTTGTTATAGCTAGCTTTTAACAAGAAATTCTTGTTTCGGGCAAGCAATGCATGTTATATGCTGATTGTGAGTCCAAGCAAACTTTATGAACTTAGTCAAGTACATCAAGTAAGCTTTGTGATTTGTGTGAATATGTTGTTAGGAAAGGTTTGTTAATCTTTAAGTTTGTCATTTTTCGGGTATGGTTTGGCATGTTGAAATCCCTCGGGTAAGGGCATACCTGATGATTGAATGTGTTTATCCTAGCAAGCTTAGTGCTAACATAGGATTTTCGGGCAAGCTCTTTGAAATTTTAGACTATGGCACACTTAAATGTTTAAGTGTTTTAATTTCATTCCGAGCATGCTCTGTGATATGTGTGTTTATGATTTCTTTGAAATTATAAGTGTTTTCGGGCAAACTTTTTTTTCCGGGCACACTTTATATTTCGGGTACACTTTTGTTCCCTCAATATACTTGGTAATTTCAAAACTTAACTTTCCGAGTACACTGTCTGCTAGAAATCCTTTTCCGGACACACTTTGTACTATATGAAGGTTATTCGGGTATACTTTGCATTAGAAAGGTGTTCGGGCACACTATTCTCTTGAATGGTTTCTCGGGCACACTATGTTTTCAAGTATGCTTGATTGAATATGTTATTTAGTATGATAAAATTGATTATGATTCTAATTAGGGTTTATGCTAGATAAGTTTTAATTTGAAATTGAGAAATCTATATGGGTGTCTTGATTGATTCCTAATAAGGATGTTTATTTGATGTTTATACTTGATTATTTGCCTTGTGATTAATTTCTCAAGAAATCTAGTATTTCGGGTAAGCTTTCTTCATTATGTCTTAACTTTAAATTAATTATCTTGATCGAGCAAGGTTTATAAATAGAAGGATTCGGACAAACTTTGTATATTCAAAAATGAAAATTTACCAAGCAAAGTTTGACCGGGTAAGCTTTGTAAGTGGATGTATACCGAGTAGACTTTGAAAAGAATAATTCCGAGTAAGGTTATACTACCTTAAAAGATAAATATTTTTTTTAATATATCAAGTGGATAATTTTATTGTATGACAGCTAATAATTCACAAAAGGACAAAGAGCATTTAAAACCCACTTTCAAAAGGTATAAAAGAGGAAATTAGGCAAAATTTTCAACATTATTTTTCCCTCTCTCTCCTTCCACTGCAAACTGCTTACTCTCAAAGAAACCTAACCGACTAATCGCATTTTACTTCAATCCAAACCCTAACTTGAATTAACCCTCTAATTCCGACTCGGTAAGCAGCATTAATGTGTTTTTCGACCACGATTAGACTATAATGAGCTTTGATTATGTATCTAATTACTAATAATCTGTTTATGTGTTTAGGTTATAAATTTGTCGAAGAACAGGTTCTTGATGATTTTCTCTCTTTTCTTTCTTCTTCATTTTTATACCTTGAAATTATCTAAAGTACTGAACTTTATGACTAATTTCACTTTGAATATGTTTTGATTGTGATGTTCAGATATGGCAGAAGAAGAACAGCCGAAGTACTTCTTTGAAAAGAAACATAATATGTGTGCACTTCTGCAAGTCACACCTAACAATGAGCCGGTGGCACCAATGATTAGATGGATGGCTCATTCAAATTTCAGTTTTGCCTTAACTGAAAATCCAGTCATCTACAGAAATCACTCACTTGATTTCTGGAGATCTGCAACACTGGTAGATGACATCAATGGCCGAAGAATTGAAGCCTCTGTTGCTGGCCATGAGATACATGTGACTGAAAGGATGATAAGAAGATGTCTACAGTTGAATGATGATGATCATAACCATATAGATTTCAATACAGCACACCTGATGAGAATATTTGAAGAGACTGATGATGAAGATGGTAATGTTGATGGAGATGAAGGAGGAGCAGAAGTAGCTTTGGAAGTTGTTGCACCTGATCAGGGGGAGCAACTTGAGCAAATTGAACAAACTATTTCAACACCACCACAGTCACCACAACACATTGACCAATCCATTACACAATCACTACCACAATCTCCACCTCAAACACTAACCATAAGCCAACCAGAAATCTCAACACATACATCACCAACACCACAAACACAACCAACAACTAGTCCAATCCAGTATGATCCATTCATTTCTAGCCCACCTCATATACAATCACCACCACCATCCATTTTCCAAACTCATACCACAGAACAACCTGAGTTTGAACCTTTCTCTACATCACCACCTATAACTCCACATACAGACACCTTTCAAAGAAATTTGGACTTACTATTTGAAAATGCTGAGTTGAAAAGTAAAATTGAAGAGGTGAGAAGAAAAAATGAGGAGGTAACAGATGAAAATGTGATGTTGATTCAGAAGTTGGTAGAAGCTGAATTGAAAATTAAGTCCCTGGTGCGGGAGGTTGAGAAGACCTCAGCTGCCCCAAAACAGGGGGAGAATGAAGAAAGGCCAACTGTCTCTAATGTGAATATTGAAGAAGCTGCAACAGTTGCAGAGACTGCTGATGCTTTAAAGTTGATTATGAATATGTATGATGATGAAGAGGAGAGCAGTGATGAAAGGAGGATTGATGATGATGAGTATGAAGGTGATATGTCTGAGGGCGCAGAACAAGATTATGATTACATTGATGAAAGGAGGAATGAGGAGAATGTTGAGAGAATAAATGAGACTGAAATGACAAATGTTGAAGAGCATGTTGAGACTGAGGAAAGGATTGAAGAGATGAATACAGAAGAAAATGTGACTATCACTGATGTGGCTACTGATATTCCTACTGACATTGCTACTGATGTCTTGACTGACATACAGACAGAAGTAGAAACTGAAGTGATAAATGAAGAAGATTATGCTACTGAGGAGATTGTGCTCACTGAACCAGAAAATGAACAAGCAGAATGCTCCAAGAATGTAGAATGTGATGATGAGATGGATAAACTTGAAAAAGAAATTGATAATTTCCCTCCAGAAAGTGAAGAAGAGTTAAAGAAAAGGATGGACAAAGGAAAAGCAAAAGTTACAGAAGAGCCTGTTAAGGCATATCCTGAAAAGGATGTATTATTTAGAGATGATGCCATTGCTGCTGATGCTGCCTTAAGAGAACAAGAAAGAGTTATCAGAGAATCAATGGAAAGGGAGAAAATAGCCTAATCCTTAACTCCTGAAGAAATGGCAGAGCAGGAGATCTTGATCAAACAAGCCAATCTTGCAAAAGAAATGATTGATGATGTGGCTGAGCAAGAGATGATTGAAGAATTGATTATGATGAACAGAGCTGAGGAAGTTGACAATTCCCTAGCTATGGTGGTTAGCAAGTTCCAGTCTCAAAGTCAACAATCAGAAACTGCTAAACCAACCAACTTGAATATTGGTCTGATTATTGAAGAAGAAATTGGTGAGTCCATTGCTTCAATGGCTGCCAAGAAATGGACTGAGCAAGTAAAAGAAGATCTGAAGAAGAATCCTACTGACAGCTGGTCAGAAAGGGTGAATGTTCCTGAGCCTCATGAAACACTTAACCAGAAAAGAGAAAGACTTTCTAAACTTCATGAAGAATTTGCTGAAAAGGTCAATAGGTTTGCCAAGACCTACATGAGGAGAAAGAGGACATATGAGCAGCCTGAGCATGAGAAAGCTGCTAAGAGGGGCAAGTGGGATGATAAGAACAAATATTCTGTTGAAACACCAGAAGATGAAGCTAGTCCTATAAGGGCTGTCCCACTACAAACCTTGCAACCAGGTGAAAGAGTTCAAGGTGTCCCTGATGTGCCAAACAGAAGTGAACAAGATCATCCACCTTCTGATGAACCACAGATTGATGTAATGAATGATCTATCGAGAGGATGAATCTGAGGATTCTGATGATGATGATGATGACCCTGAGAATGATCAAGGGAAAGTTGGTGCAGCTACTTATGTTATGTCCCCACAAGTTGAATTGACTGATGAACATAGGGCAAACGTTGAGCTGAGTGTTCTGGAAGCTAAAAAGAAAAATCCATTGTTTGTAAGGCTGAGAAAGCATGGGATAAGTTTTGAATCTTTGACTGATCTTGATGATGATCAGTTGCAAAGAAGACTTGATAAAGAGAGAGATGCCTTGAAGAGAAAGATGGAGGAAAAGAATATAGATGCCCAGAAATACAGAGATTATCTCAGAAGGCATGACTATTCAGAAAAAGATCTATCTCACTTCACCTTTGAAAAACTCCAAGATCTTTACAACAGTGAAAGGGAGAAGGTGATTGAAAAATGTGTAAAAGAGAATGAAAAGCTTGAGAAGATTGAGGAGTTGAAGAAAAAGTTTGGAGGCATGTGTGGTTATTTACTGCAGAGAGGTATGAAGCCTGAGATTGTTGAAAATTTATCCAGAGAATCAGTGTTGGACCAATACAACAAACTGAAAAGAAAAGAAAAAATGAAAAGGGTCCAAGCTGAGAGCTCTACCAAACAAGCTGAAGCAACTTATGAACCCCAAGCTAAAAGAAGAAGAATTCAAACTCTGAGGGAGAAGGAAAAAGAACAAGACAGATCAGCTGAAACCTCTGCTCCTCCATATGCGAAACCTGAACCTGAGGATGAACCATTTGTTCCATGAAAAAATGAAGAAATGATAAATATACTGAGGAACATAATGATCAACCAAATGGGAATGAGTGAAGCAGACTTCAATGTCTTGGAAAAGAAGGATTTGAAATACCTCTTTTATATTAAAAAGGATGAATGGGAAAAAGCCCTAAGGGAAGAAGAGAACCCAAGATACTATGCTGATGGTAGGTTTGTACCTGCTGGATTGGCAAGAACTCCTGACATGGATAAAATGTTAAAAGAACTTAAAGCAGCAGGACACAATGTTGTTGAACTTGCCAATCTACCAACAGAGATGGTTGAGGCTGTATACATTAATGTCTTTAACTTGAGGCCTAGCAAACCAAAGAAGTCCATTCCCTTCAGGCCTCCTATTTCAAGAAGATTTCCAAGAGGAGGAAGAGATCAAGGAGGAAGAGGTGAATCAAGCAGTTCAGCACAACAAAGAACAAGACCACAATCTAATGTGGATCTACCAAGAGAACTGTACTTTGATTCTGTTACTGGTGCATTAAAGGTAATTATGGAGAGTAGACAATTGAGAGAAATTGTTGTGAGAAGTGACTTCCATGAATTCAATGAAGAACAATTGAGAAGGATGGCCACTCTCAGATTGTATGATTACTGAAACAGAAGCAGATTAGCAGGTAGACAGATGAATGATCTGTCAAAATTTTTGTGGGAAGAAGCCAACAAAGGGTTCAAGTTCCTAAAAGAAAAGAGAAATTGGAGAACAACCCAAACTCACAAGTCAAGAAGGACTGCAAAGCTAAAAAGAATGGACATAGCTGAGAGAGACTTTCAGATGACTTTCAGAGATGAGAATCCATTGTCCAACATGAATACTTGTATAAGTATGGGAAGAAGAATGAGACGCCCCAACTACACAGTACAGAAGAATGGCATTATAACTGAAATTGAATACAAGGAAGATGATGATCATTTTGTACTGAGAAACTCTGATGGAAAAATACTGGGGATCATTAAGAAAGATGAAGACTTGACATGCCTGCACAATGAAGACTTGATGGATATAAGGGATTTGGCTATACCAGAAAGTCACATTCACTACCAAGCCCTTAATATCTTCAAAATGAAAGCTGCTTCAGAGATAATCAATCGAAGACAAGCCATTCATAATGCAATAAAGAGACAAGATCAATAGAATAGGCTTTGTTTTGTAATGTCTTCGGACAACTTTCTGATAATGTAATTTGCTTATGTTATATGAATATGTAATTTTGATTTTTGATTTGATGTGTATTTTTGCTAAGTGTAAGTAACCATAGAAATGTTTTGGGTCAGCTGAGGTGTTCCAATCTAGGGGGAGATTGTTGAGTCAAACAATTGACCTAAGGGGGAGATTGTTGAGTCAAAGATTTGACCAGAATGAAGTATATGAAAGATTGGAATCTTCTCAACCTCCTCAGAATTCGCTAAGTATGGATCCGGGCACACCTTAGACATCCGAGCAAGGTTTTACTTAGTCGGGTATGATATTTTGTCTATCGAGCAAGGTTTACTTCAAGAAGTCTTCTTTAGTGGATATCCGAGCAGGGTTTGCAAATTAGTGCATTGTCGGGCAAGGTACACTAGTTTATGTAAATCCGGGCAAGGTTCACTTTATCAAGCAAGTTTGTTCTTCAGAGCCAATTATATTACTCTTCCGAGTATGGTTTGGTTAACCAAGTCCAAGAAGCCAAGTGATTGGAAGACCGGGCAAGGTATTCATTAATAAATATGGTCCAAGTAGGCTTGATGAAAATGGAATATCTCTAAGTAACATCGGGCAAGGTTCAACTCAAGCAAGGTATTATTCTCCCGAGTACACTTTGCTAATAAGTTATTTTAGCAAAAAGTTGAAATGGATCATTAAAGAACAAGGTTGCTCGTAAGGGTTTGTCGGGCAGAGTCTGGCAAAGTCAAGAAGACTGAAGTCTACCCGGACTCTTCAAGCAAAGTCTACAAGGAAACTGATCCCAGGCATACTTCTATGTTACCAAGTCCTGAAGGATGGCAGAGTACACAGCGTACTCGGAAAATGAAGATTTATGAAAAGCCTACCCGGAAGACTTGTTTTACACTTAGTTTATTTTGAATATGTACGTTGTATTTAGGGTTTCTAGAATGAATGACAGTTGTCCTAGGTTGGCCGGCCTATAAATAGAATGTTTAGGGCAAGCCGCCAGAGAAAGACACATACACACGAGACACGATATTCACGGATAAGGATAGACAGACACATTTATTGAGAGAGAATATCGTGTGACGGGTGCCCTAGGATTCCTAAAACCCTAAATTGATTATCCACTTTGTATGATGAAAATTATATAGATGGAAATCTTTTGAGTGAATCCTGTGTGTGCTTTCTACCTTTGATTATTCATTGCAACTACCCTGTTTGTTATTGATTCCGCCTTTAACAAACATTAATCTTTCTAAATATAGCAACCCGTCATTAACTCTCTTGTCGGCACATTAATATGTGTGAGTTATGACATGATTAAGTAAGATCCAGCTGAAATCGAGGGGCCTGACATTATAGCATATGCACTTAACTTTACTGCCCATTTTGCCATTCTACCTGACATTTCTGATTTTCTCAAAACAGACTTAATAGGATAATTAGTTTTAACACATAATGGGTGAGTTTCAAAATAATGTCTAAGTTTAGTAGATGCCATAATAAGTGCTAAAATTAATTTCTCAAGATAAGAATACCTGGTTTCAGCATCCAAAAGACTTTTACTTACATTATATATGGGATGTTGTTGACCTTCGAGATCCTTAGCCAAAACTGCACTTATAGCATTATTTGATACAGCAAGATATAGAGATAGGGATTCACCTTCCTCGGGTTTTACCAGTAGAGGAGCAGAAGAAAGATAAGCTTTTAAGGATGCTAAAGCTTCCTCATGCTTACTGGTGTAAGGCCCCGAACCCGGTAGCCCTACTTTAGCGTCGGATTTACTCATAAAACAGTTCTTCAAATCAGAGTTTATTAAAAACTTTTCGCGGAATATAAAACATCAATCATTTGTTACAAAACATTAAATCTTTTCTTTGATACCATAACACAAAACTTTATATTTAAAACATCTTTACTTCTTTCTTCAGATGCCAGCCGTTCAATCCATGCCGTGTGTCATCCTCATGCTAACTCTATAATCAGCTCACCTGCGTGCATACTAAAAGTCAGCTACGCTGAGTGAGTTCTAGTTAATCAGGCAACATACAATTTTATTCTCATATATTTCTTAACGTATCCGAAGACACATATTTCTACCTTAACCTCGTATAAATATCCATAGGAGGATCATCACGTAATATCTATTAAAAGAATCTTTACCATTACCATACTATATAGAATTTCCATAGGAGGAACACTCTGTATCACGTAATATCTATTAAAAGAACCTTTACCATTACCATACTATATAGAATTTCCATAGGAGGAACACTCTGAATACTTTCCATAGAAGGAACACTTTACTATCCATAGAAGGAACCCTATACTTTCCATAGAAGGAACCCTATACTTTCCATAGAAGGAACACTATACTTTCCATAGAAGGAACACTATACTTTCCATAGAAGGAACACTATACTTTCCATAGAAGGAACATTATACTTTCCA
Source organism: Bidens hawaiensis (assembly GCF_021521415.1). Taxonomy (NCBI): domain Eukaryota; kingdom Viridiplantae; phylum Streptophyta; class Magnoliopsida; order Asterales; family Asteraceae; genus Bidens; species Bidens hawaiensis. The sequence goes on along the minus strand of NW_027497704.1, from coordinate 69,816 downwards.
TATAAGGAACTCTATGTATATCCATATAAGGAACACTATCTATAAGTTATTATTTAATATCCATGTAAGGAGCTAATCACTTCCCTTGACGATACGTGCAATATCCGAAGATCGTTCACGTACCGACAAGCTTCCATTCATAATGTTTATACATCATCCTCACATTACATACAATATTAATATCTTTATTTACATCCTGACAGTACGTGCAATATCCGAAGATCGTTCACGTACCGTCATGCAATCAATCATATCTATCACATATATCATACACGGCATACACTTACCATTTAAGGTAAGTGTATTAACTATCACATTGAGTATGCACACAGCCCCGAAAACGTAACACATAAATGGGGCTAGAAACTCACCTGAACTCTGCTTCTTTCTTCTGATAGCTGTAAATCCCTTCTCTATCTGAGCTCGGCTGACTGTACAAGTTACACGTATCAATACTCGCCTGATCTAATCTGGTGGCCTAGTATTAGCTTACTTTAACATATCGCTTTATAATTTATTTTCTAATCAAACTTGGCTTTAGGCGAAGTTAACCTTAGGCGAACTTGGCTTCAGGCGAAGTTAAACCTTGGGCGAACTTGGCTTCAGGCGAAGTTAAACCTTAGGCGAACTTGGCTTCAGGCGAAGTTAAACCTTAGGCGAACTTGGCTTCAGGCGAAGTTAAACCTTAGGCGAACTTGGCTTCAGGCGAAGTTAAACCTTAGGCGAACTTGGCTTCAGGCGAAGTTATCCTTAGGCGAACTTGGCTTTAGGCGAAGTTAAACCTTAGGCGAACTTGGCTTCAGGCGAAGTTAAACCTTAGGCGAACTTGGCTTCAGGCGAAGTTATCCTTAGGTGAAGTTACGCTTGAAGGCGAAGTTACGCTTGAAGGCGAAGTTCATCAGGCGAACTTAATCTTGCAGGCGAAGTTATCGCGCTGCAGATCTGTTTGCCCATAAATCCTTCGTTTCTTAGCCAAATAACTCGATTTTGGTACCCACGGAATCGTATGATCGGCGCCTACAAATCCCAACCATCAAATCGGCCTAAAATCGACGTTTTAGGGGTCCGATTTGGGCAGTTTGGGTTTCGGGTCCGGTTAACCCATCCAATCCTAACCATTTTCAGTAATATTAGCTTTGTTGGATTTGTTCTTACCTTACCAACTCAGATCTATCAACAAAATCTCGGGTCTCGGCTTCGAATCTTGATCGGTTAGAATGTGTGTGTTTTGAGTGTGTGTGTATGTATGTGTTTAGGAGAGTGGGGGAAATATGAAAGATATTTTGGGATTTTGGGGGTATTTATATCCCTGAAATCCCATTCTCATTTAACCCATCTCAATTAATCCAAATCCATAACCAACGTCCACTACCCGACACTAGCCCGACCCATACCAACTCCTATTCTTTTATTCATTTCCTGATAACCCGAGTAAACTTTCCCTCTATTATTAAGTAATATAATTAATATTATCTCGAAATTTCGGGATGTTACAAGTCTTCCCTCCTTAAAGAGGTTTCGTCCCCGAAACCTAACTTATCCCCTATAAAAGGAAAACTTCTTATATTTACACGCTTTATTGAATCGCCTTCGTTTTCTGTGTTACCCTTCTTACTTCCGACTTTGCAGTCATCGAATGGTGGTCATGTGTATTAGCTATTTAAGGTAGCTTGTCCATGAGGCCCTCAATGTACCAAGTCTCGTTTCGATCTTTAAGAGGCTTTTTCTTATATCATATTAATGCTAAAGCCTAAGTCGACACTCTATCACAACACGTCAATTTATCATGACTAACATGCATTCAGACAATTTGTACCATAATTAATAAACACCAGTCTAAATTTCAACATAAAACAACACGCATCGAGTCATCAATAAGTTACACATAGATTTAATACTTATGGCTAGCATCTAGCCTTCTTGAATGTCTTTTCTAATCATTCGGAGGAATCTGTTAAACCTCAAGCACTCTTCTCTCCTTCATGCCCTCCCTTTGGCCTCCTGCAATCCCTTGCCCGGTGCCCACGTCCTCCACAACTGTGACACCTATGGTAATCATCACATTCCCAAGAGGAATGTCCTGCTCTTCCACACCTGTAGCAAACACCTAATCCCTTTCTGCACTCTCCGGGGTGTCTCTTCCCACATTTTTCACAAGCAGTGAACCCCTCTTGCCTTGCCTTCTTTTTGCGTGGATCCACCTCATTGGCTTCCTCTGGTTCGGGGGTTGGGTTCTTTTTCTTCGGTTCCATCTTCTCCCTTTCACAGTTGGCAAGGTCCTCATAAATCATCTCGGCCAATTCCACGGCCGAGTCAAATGTTGCGGGCTTACTAGACTTAACCAAAGTGCGAACATTCCAAGGAAGTCCCCTTACGTAACACTTGATCCTTTTAGCTTCGGTGTTCACCATGTCAGGTACTAACCTAGACATGCGGTTGAATTCAGTAGTATACTCCCGTTGTGTCATCTCTCCCGCTTTCAAATTCAGAAACTTCATCTCCACTCTTTCAACTTCTGTATCAGCGCAGAACCTCTTCATCACCATGTCCTTCAGGTCATTCCAACTCATCTCCTTGATCTCTTCACGGGTCTTCCTCTGCTCCACACTCTCCCACCAATACATAGCCTCGTCTTCAAAAGATTGAGTGGCATAACCGACAGCTTGGTCAGGACGGCACTCGCTAATGCGGATAACCTTATCCATGGCGGTTATCCACTGAAGAGTAGCGATTGCGTCACCTAAACCAGTCAGCTTAGGCGGGTCACAACCTTTGAAGGACTTATAGTTGCAACCCGCCTCGGCCCCTCTTCCTATCATCATCTTTCACAGACTTTACCTCACTCGAGTCACCCCTTTCTCTTTCATCATCCTTTCTATTATTACCACCTGCCCCTTCAACGGTTCGTTCACGGCTTCCAGCAGATCCTTCGTGATTCAGGTTCTTCACAGCAGCAACTACAGCTTGAACAATGGCTGCTTGAACTGCAGGGCTAAGTTGAACTTCTTCGTTGTTGTTCTGGTCTCCTCCTGCGGCGCTCCCTTCATCTTCGGTGTGGGAAGCTTCTTCTGCCGAGGGTTGCCGGACAAGACGAGGCCTGCCACGACGTCCAGTGCGACCCCCAGTTCCCACAACTTCTCCAGCTCCAGCCATCAGTATTCTTAAAGGGACAACACAAACATCATCACTCAAGGAACTATTTAGTACAAGGATAGCAAGGCTAACAGGTAATAACAGTGGCCAGTTGTGACTAGCTGATCACGTTACTTTCCGTGTCCTATACACTTCCCTTTATGAGTCTATTTGTGCTGGTTCTACTTAAGCAGTTTGTCAAAGTAAACAATCAATTATTCCTATCCCTGCCGTTCACATATCTTTCCTTTCTCATTAACATATATCATTTAATCATACACCTTACCTTTACTGTTCTTGCTTGAGCAACACATGGCATTCTTGAACTGGCATCTTCTTTCCTTTCTTACTTATATCCCATACTCTGTTCGAGTCTAAGCATGTAGGATGCTTAAATCTCTCGAACTTTGCTCTGATACCAACTTGTAAGGCCCCGAACCCGGTAGCCCTACTTTAGCGTCGGATTTACTCATAAACACAGTTCTTCAAATCAGAGTTTATTAAAAACTTTTCGCGGAATATAAAACATCAATCATTTGTTACAAAACATTAAATCTTTTCTTTGATACCATAACACAAAACTTTATATTTAAAACATCTTTACTTCTTTCTTCAGATGCCAGCCGTTCAATCCATGCCGTGTGTCATCCTCATGCTAACTCTATAATCAGCTCACCTGCGTGCATACTAAAAGTCAGCTACGCTGAGTGAGTTCTAGTTAACCAGGCAACATACAATTTTATTCTCATATATTTCTTAACGTATCCGAAGACACATATTTCTACCTTAACCTCGTATAAATATCCATAGGAGGATCATCACGTAATATCTATTAAAAGAATCTTTACCATTACCATACTATATAGAATTTCCATAGGAGGAACACTCTGTATCACGTAATATCTATTAAAAGAACCCTTACCATTACCATACTATATAGAATTTCCATAGGAGGAACACTCTGAATACTTTCCATAGAAGGAACACTTTACTATCCATAGAAGAAACCCTATACTTTCCATAGAAGGAACCCTATACTTTCCATAGAAGGAACCCTATACTTTCCATAGAAGGAACACTATACTTTCCATAGAAGGAACATTATACTTTCCAAAGAAAGAACACTATACTTTCCATAGAAGGAACACTATACTTTCCATAGAAGGAACATTATACTTTCAATATAAGGAACTCTATATATATCCATATAAGGAACACTATCTATAAGTTATTATTTAATATCCATGTAAGGAGCTAATCACTTCCCTTGACGATACGTGCAATATCCGAAGATCGTTCACGTACCGACAAGCTTCCATTCATAATGTTTATACATCATCCTCACATTACATACAATATTAATATCTTTATTTACATCCTGACAGTACGTGCAATATCCGAAGATCGTTCACGTACCGTCATGCAATCAATCATATCTATCACATATATCATACACGGCATACACTTACCATTTAAGGTAAGTGTATTAACTATCACATTGAGTATGCACACAGCCCCGAAAACGTAACACATAAATGGGGCTAGAAACTCACCTAAACTCTGCTTCTTTCTTCTGATAGCTGTAAATCCCTTCTCTATCTGAGCTCGGCTGACTGTACAAGTTACACGTATCAATACTCACCTGATCTAATCTGGTGGCCTAGTATTAGCTTACTTTAACTTATCGCTTTATAATTTATTTTCTAATCAAACTTGGCTTTAGGCGAAGTTAACCTTAGGCGAACTTGGCTTCAGGCGAAGTTAAACCTTAGGCGAACTTGGCTTCAGGCGAAGTTAAACCTTAGGCGAACTTGGCTTCAGGCGAAGTTAAACCTTAGGCGAACTTGGCTTCAGGCGAAGTTAAACCTTAGGCGAACTTGGCTTCAGGCGAAGTTATCCTTAGGCGAACTTGGCTTTAGGCGAAGTTAAACCTTAGGCGAACTTGGCTTCAGGCGAAGTTAAACCTTAGGCGAACTTGGCTTCAGGCGAAGTTATCCTTAGGCGAAGTTACGCTTGAAGGCGAAGTTACGCTTGAAGGCGAAGTTCATCAGGCGAACTTAATCTTGCAGGCGAAGTTATCGCGCTGCAGATCTGTTTGCCCATAAATCCTTCGTTTCTTAGCCAAATAACTCGATTTTGGTACCCACGGAATCGTATGATCGGCGCCTACAAATCCCAACCATCAAATCGGCCTAAAATCGACGTTTTAGGGGTCCGATTTGGGCAGTTTGGGTTTCGGGTCCGGTTAACCCATCCAATCCTAACCATTTTCAGTAATATTAGCTTTGATGGATTTGTTCTTACCTTACCAACTCAGATCTATCAACAAAATCTCGGGTCTCGGCTTCGAATCTTGATCGGTTAGAATGTGTATGTTTTGAGTGTGTGTGTATGTATGTGTTTAGGAGAGTGGGGGAAATATGAAAGATATTTTGGGATTTTGGGGGTATTTATATCCCTGAAATCCCATTCTCATTTAACCCATCTCAATTAATCCAAATCCATAACCAACGTCCACTACCCGACACTAGCCCGACCCATACCAACTCCTATTCTTTTATTCATTTCCTGATAACCCGAGTAAACTTTCCCTCTATTATTAAGTAATATAATTAATATTATCTCGAAATTTCGGGATGTTACAACTGGTCCATTCGAACCTCTTGTTTTTCTTCAGGATATCATAAAATTCTTTGCACTTTTCTGAGAATTTGGATATGAATCTGTTAAGTGCCGCTATCCTGCCGGTTAGCCTTTGAACATCCTTGACTGATTCTGGGGATTTTAGATTCAGGATAGCTTGTATCTGCTCTGGACTCGCCTCTATCCCCCTTTTGGTGACCATGTATCCCAAGAATTTGTCAGCCTTCACTCCGAAATGGCATTTCGAAGGATTCAGCTTCAAGTTGTATTTGTTGAGGATATCAAATGCTGTCTTGAGATCCTGAAGGTGATCTTCAGCTTTCTTGGACTTCACCACCATATCATCAATATAGACCTCCATTGTGTCCCCCAGTTGCTCTTTGAACATCATGTTAACTAACCTCTGATAGGTTGCACCTGCATTTCTAAGTCCAAAGGGCATAGCAATATAACAATAAATACATGTGGGAGTCATGAAGGCCGTATCTTTTTGATCTGAGGGCTCCATCTGGATTTGCTCAAATCCTGAGGATGCGTCCATGAATGTCAGCATCTCGTGGCCGGTTGTAGCATCCACCATTGAATCGATGTGTGGTGGAGGGAATGGATCTTTAAGACAAGCCTTATTCAAGTCTGTGAAATCTACATAAACTCTCCATTTGCCATTCTTTTTCTGTACAACCACCACATTTGCTAACCATAGGGGATATTGAACTTCCCTAATCATTTTTGCCTTCAAGAGTCTTTCAACTTCTTGAATAATTATGTTTCTTTCAGGTGAAAATTTTCTTCTTTTTTGATGGATTGGCCTGAAAGAATTATCAATTTCAAGTTTATGTGTTATAATATCTTTAGAAATACCTGTCATATCTTCATGTTTCCATGCAAACGTTGACAGCCTTGATTTGAGGAAATCGAGCAATTTTGACTCAATATCCTCAGGAATGCTAGTTCCTATCAGCACTTTGACTTCAGGATCCTCGAGATAAAGAGGTACTTCTTTAATTTCTTTTTCCCTGGCCTCCATTACGCCTCGTGCTGGCTTCTGTAATTGCTACGCCTGCTGGGGTTTGGCAGTACACTTCATGGAAGAGGTGTAGCAATTCTTGGCGTCTTGTTGGTCACTGATGATTTTGATAACTCCCCACGGACTTGGGAGTTTCACACATTGGTGATAAGTGAAGGGAACTGCTTTCATCTCGTGTATCCAGGGCCTGCATAATATAATATTGCAACAAGATAAACAGTCAATAACACAAAATTTTTGCATTTTATTTACCCCTTCAACATATATTGGGAGCTTAATCTCCCCAATAGTGTTCTTTGTTTCTCCACTGAATCCAACCAATACTGAGGAACTGGGGACGATCTCATCCTCAGGAATATTCATCTTTTTCAACACGTCTAATTGAATAATGTTGACAGAGCTTCCGCCATCTATGAGGATCCTGCGAACATAATGGTTAGCTACATATAAAGTTATTACCAAACTATCATGATGAGGATCCTGAACATCGACTCTATCACTTTCATCGAAGGATATAATCCTCTCTTTAGTGAGAATAGATGTCTTTGTTGGCCTGTCAGTCACTTCTAACTTTCTTTGGTCAGCATTTCTCTTTGCAGCAGAATAAGAGGTTCCACAGATGTCGGATCCTCCAGGTATGAACATGATTGTTCTTGCATCCGTTGGTGGAGGAGTCGGCTTTTCAGGAATTTTCTCGGGATCCTGTTCTCTTCCCTTCTTCTTGCCAAGTTGCTCTTTCAAGTGGCCCTTACTGAGAAGATAGCTGATCTCCCTTCTGAGTGCATTGCAATCATCGGTCAAGTGTCCAAATTCATTGTGGAAGGCACACCATTTTGATTTGTCTTTCCAGGCTCCTGGTCTCTCCGTTTTCCTTGGCCACCTGGCTTTCTCACCTAAATCTAGCATGGCACACATTAATCCACCAATATCAACAGAAAAACAATATTCAAAGATCTTAGGATATTCTTCAACATTTTCCTCATCTACTGCATTAATCTTGGGGTTATCAGGCTTGTAGTAAGGCTTTGCTCGATATGATTTTCCCGGGGATTCGAATTTCATGTTCGTCTAATCATGCTTCTTGCTTCGTCTAATGACCTGCATGGAGTCATAACAAGATCATCATAGAAAGAGGAGCCTTTTTCTAACCCCAACTTGAGAGCTTCCACTGCTGAAGCTGGGTTTAGATTTGGGATTTCCAGCGACTCCTTACTAAACTTGGTAATAAAATCTCTCAAGGATTCCCCAGGATTCTAGGTAACCCTATAAAGATCACCTGTCATTTTCTTAAAAGTTCTACTGCAAGAAAACTGGTTATTAAACATGTTAACTAAATGAGAAAAAGAATTGATAACGTTATGAGGAATACTCAGTAGCCATTTCATGGCTGCTCCGGTCAAGGTAGACCCAAACATTAAACAATAGAGGTTCCTTAAGCGATTTAGCTTTAGGTCTCATTTGGATATTAAGGGTTCTAGGAAACAGCACGTATACATATACTTATGTACTTGTATAATACAGGATACCTGTACAGGAGACCGCCCGCCTAGCATTGACTTTTAGTTACTTGTTACACAGTCAAGGTGAGTTTCACAACCCCTCGACAAGAAAGTAGTAATTGGCGTAGAAGTATGTTTCCCAACCGGAGCTTTTCCACCATAAAGACTTGTATTTTGATTTGAAATATCTTCACTTCTCAGTTCCATCTCCCTAGTTTGAATATTTCCAACACATTTTGTAGCAAATGCATCCCGTAGATCTTTAGAAGTTCTATAATGATGAAAGATCTCTTCAGGGAGTTCCATCGTCAGTGTTGAATAAGCCTTTATCTCTCTACCATATTCTTGTCTTTTTTCAGCAGCAATTTTGAAATAGGCTTAGGAGGTATTGGCGTTCTTATATAGCCTTCTGTAAAGGTGTAGTAAACCCCATTTAATAACGGAATAAAACATCTAATGTATACAACACTAAGGGTGTGTTTGGGATTGCTTATTTAAGTGAAAAGGGACTTTTAATTAAATGACTTATAAACTTATGAAGTTTTAAAAAGAAGGTTTTAAAAGAATGTTTGGATTAGCTTATGTGTTGGGAAAAACCACAATGATCAAAAGGGACTCTTTTTTAAAAGGTATGTAATGGGGTTTAAGGGAGAGAGGGGTGTAATAGGTAAATCAAACTTATTAAGTTAATAAGTTACATATTCCAATCTTTTTAAAACCCTTTTATTTTGCCTTCACCGTAAGTTAAACTTCATAAGGCCTTATGGTTTGCCAAAATCCTTATACACCTTATTAACTTTTCAAAATATTTATAAGTTATAAGTTGATGAAAATAAGGAATCCCAAACACCCCCTAAGATGTGTTTCAATTATGGGTTTCCATTTGAAAGAATCTTCAAATCTAGTCAGCTTTGGTACCTGGGCGTGTGACCCGATTTCATTGTAGTTCAACATTGCTTGCTTGGTTGCATTCTGCAAGGCTAACGCAAACAAGGTGTGACCAGATATGTTTTAACTATACTTATGGGTAAAAAGTGATTATCAATGATGGTTTACGGTTGAATAGCATGAGCTTGAAACTTAAGGATAAGAATGGTATTTTTTGAGAAATTTAAGGTATCATCCACTTGGTTTACTAAGCGTATGAGATTGATAGAATAAAATAGTTAGCGAATGATTAAAAGGACTAAACGGATAAGAAAAAAACTTAATTACCCAGGCGAATGATTAAATAAGCAAGTGTATGGCTCACATAACCATTGAATAGGCTTGATCTTGAAGCGAAGAGGCCATTAAAAGCATATAATTGACGGTTACTAACAAGTGACTATCATATTTCTTCAAGCGAATGAGCCATTTTTGAGTTTCAATGATCAAGAACTCGTTTTAAAACACAAACAACCTCTTTAATAACAAACTCTAATCACTTGAATACTTAACACTATCAATCTGAAAGCCTAACACACTTCAATTTGATCAACTGAATTCAAAGGTGTCTAAATAAGTTCTTCATCTAAGCTCTGTTTACTACAAACATCACAATTGAAATGAATTCACCAAATTAATATATCAATACATAACATGAAATGAATGATGATAATCAATTCTCTATTGATTTCTAACAATCTGAAGCTCAGTTCTTATTCAATTCAATCGATTACAAGTCTCAATTGCTTAAAATATAGTTCGATAACACTGTTACGTTGAACAAGTCTAGAACACACTCAATTCATTGTTTATACATTAAATTCAAGCTTAAATGGATCTAATACACCCAATAAATCCCCCAGTAGCTTTGATACCACATATGAAACCGTTAATTGATGGATCTAATCTATGATTAGGGTAGTATAGTGGCATAATCACTATACGAATGATTTAGATCAGTTATACTTGTAATTGATGTTCAAATAGGCCTAATGTGTGTAGTGTGTGTGTTTGGAGTAAATTTGACAGAGTAAGGAGAGGATTTGACAAAGATCATAAAGGTTGAAGTTACATTCGCTTATATTCATTACGTACACACACATATATATACACACACACCAACCCTATATATGGGAAGCGATAATTTGAGAACTAGTGTAGTTTTAAGAACTTTGATAATCAATTATAACCACACATTATATTAATTGTTTTACTTTTTGTGATTGTGATTAAACTACATTAAAAAATAAAATATGAGAGAAATAATATTATTAAATGGTGTAAGGTTATTTTGGAAAATTAATATTTCACATTTTTAAACTCCAACAAAGTCCATATCATTTATTTATTTGTATAAACAAAATCCAGAATTTTATTTTTCAAAAATTTATTTTTATATAAAAATATTCATGATAGATGCATAGCATCATGAGATTACAAAATACACAAATTACATAAATTACCGAAGTTACATCTACACTAATTACATGAATTACCCATATCACCACACAAATAACATAAAATTACCCAAAATACATCGACACCAATTACATAAATTGCCAAAATTACTACACAATATACAAGTAACATAAATGACTTAAATTACATCTATACCAATTACATAAAATAACATAAATTATTAATTAACAATTACATATACTATACAATTTACATGAATTACACAACAAATTAAAATGGTTCATTCTTCTGAAGTGGTTTTGTTGGATTTAATACTTAAAAAGTATTACACGATAATGAAATTCACCCAAAAATTAAGTTATGAAATATAACTTTATACGGTTTTGTTGAAATTAATAATACATATTTAAAATGTTAATGGATGCAATTTATATAATACAAAATCCAACCTTTACGTAATGATAATTCTTAAAATCTAACTATCTATTTAATTGCCTATCATAAAATCCTATGTGACACTCTTAGATTGTTCCCTCCATTCTTTAGAGTCACCAGATTGCTTGATTTATAAATGAAGGCTTCTCATGCATTTGACCCGAATTCACGGGTATGGGTTTCACCAAACCCGGATAGTCTTTAAATGGGTTATAACATCTCATATATTTGTAAAACTATTTCATAAGCAAACAATAATTTTCACGGGTCATGGGTTTCATCAAACTCGGATAACCCTTAAACGGGTTATAGCATCTCATTTATTTGTGAAATAACCTCTTAATTATCAAAGAATAATTTTCATGAGTTATGTGTCTTACTAAACTCTAATAGCCCTCAAATGGGTTATAACTTATAAGATCTCATTTATTGATAAAAACTTTCATTATCAAACCCTAATTTAATTTAATTTAATTGCTTTGCATGTTCTTCGTTGCTTGTCTATAATCTCATCGTCGGTTAACTTCCAATACCACCCACCATCGTCAACTAATCAACGCCTCTTTTATCATTAGACAAATATTTGTGTTCATGTTTATACATTTAAAAAATCAACATGCTCGTGTTCGTTTATGTTTGTTCGTTAAAAATCTAAAAACCTCAACTGATAAAACCCAAATGTTAAAAAAATAATAACAAACTAATATATATGTATTAAATTAAAACAAAAATACGTTAAAAAATAAAATAATCATCATAAAATAGCAAAACGATTAAAAACAAAACTTTAACTTTAAATAAACTCCCGTAATACGGGTGGATCAAACTAGTAATATAATATTCTAATAATGAAATCTTTTTTGTGAGCCAAATTCGCCACCAAAATTGTAGACGTGTTTTGATCATTAGAAACTAAAATAAGTGTAGTTAATTGAAATTGAGATTTCATAACTTTTTTTTTATAAAAAACTTTATTATTTAAAATGAAAGAGAAGAAATATATTATGATTATTTATTGTTAGGAGAGAGAAAACATATTGTTAAATTACCATGATGTCCTCATTAAATCCTAGATACTTACTATTAGATCACAACCATTGATTGAATTAATCAATGGCTAAGAATGATTTTAAAGTTCTTACATATCAGTTATATACTTAATTAAAATCATCCCCCATATATATATATAATAGTTTTTATCCCCCGTATTACGGGGTTGTTTTATGTTATTTGTTTCTAATATTTATTTATTTTTTGAATTTTTATTTTTTTTATTGTATGAAAGTTAATAATATACTTATGGTTTAATGATAAATTGTTTCAAAAATAAATAAGATGTTACAACTTGGTTTAAAAGATATATAGGTTTGATGAGATCCAAGACACGTTTATTTTTTAACTATAAAATTGGTTTATTAATTATAAATCATATATATTTTGTTAAATAAATCATATATTAATTTTTAGTATATACCTACTTTATATGATTTTTATATCAAATATTTGGTAAGAGTTTTTAATTTAATGAGATGTTTATAACTCGTTTAAAAAATATATGGGTTTGATAAGACCCATACCCTCCTTTAATTTCATTCTCTCAAATCTAATGTGCTACATGTGAACATAAATAAAAATATTCAACAACTCCTAATTAACAAAGTTAAAAAGGATATTCCGCGTATTAAACTTTCTTACTTGCAACTGTTTTAATGAAGTAACTTGTCGGACTCGAATCATTGCTATTCATCAATGTTAAAAGATCTAATTGCTACAAGTACTATGTTTTACAACTATTAATTTTTGTTTCTATAGGTTTGACCACATCCAGATTCGTCTTGATTTTATGTTAGATGCTTAACTGATAAACTCCAAAATTGTGATCTACAAATTTATGTTTAATTTTTATCAGAGGTTTCAAGCCGAAGTGAATTAGGTTTTGTTTACTTTCAAAGTTAAAGTATCAGATTATTGAATATGGTAGATTTAATGTTTGGGTTGTTTTATATTGTTTGTTCTAATATTTATTTATTTTTTAAATTTATATTTTTTTGTTGTATGAAAGTTAGTAATATACTTATGATTTGATGATAAATTGTTTCACAAATAAATGAGATGATATAACCCGATTTAAAAGTTATATGGTTTTGATGAGACCCAAGACCAGTTTATTTTTTTTACTATAAAATTGGTTTTTTAATTATAAATAATATTTATGAAAGTTAATAATATACTTATAGTTTGATGAGACCCAAGACCCGTTTATTTTTTTTACTATCAAATTGGTTTTAAAATTTAAATAATATATATATATCTTTTTTAAAATAAATAAGATATTAATTTTTATTATATCCTATTTTATAGGATTTTTACATCAATAATTTGGTGAGAATTATTGATGTAAAAATCCTATAAAATCACCCATTTAAACTTCATTTTAATCCGTTAACCTCCCCAAACGTCGTCTCCACTAATTACAATCATTATTACTTGAGTTATTTTACCATTAATAATACCATTAACTCGTAATTAATCTACCTGTCGGAAGAATAATCAAAACTTTAATACTACGAATTAAACATCTGACAACCCAATTAAAAGTATAATAGGATGCTAAACTTCGTTCAAACGTTCTGCAACCATTGTATTATACAAACGAACCCTTGGTAACCACTAAATTGTTCACCCACATCCGATTCCGGCCAAGCTCCATTCACCATCATTCCGGCACCATCTAAGGTATATATTACATGGTTTTGATTCGTTTTAACCCGACAAACAAAACCCCTAACTTTAATTTAAAAAACATGGAACAGATTAACAATATTAGATCTAGGGTTTGAATGAAGAAGAAGATGAAGTTAAAGATTTGATTATATTCAACAGTTTCCATCTTTTAAACAAAAATCAGTTTGGTCCTATGGTTAAGTGGGTTTCCTGTGGTCATGAAGACCCGGGTTCAAACCCAGGTCACTGAAGATACAGTTTATATTTTTGTTACAAATTGTTTTAATAGTTTTAATAAATCAATTATAGATTTATAAATTATTATAAATAAATAAAATCATTTTCTTTTTAAAATAACAATTGTTTAGATTATTTTTAATCTTTTTATCCAATAATCCAACTTTCACAAACCTGAACCAATCGTTACAACTCGTAAAATAAGTATATAAATATGTATATAAATAATCTAATATCGTTGTAACTTTAACTTTAAATCGAAAAACGTTTATAACAAATAATCAAACCGATAACACTAAAATCCCGTTACAATATTATATGCAAATTTAGTATAACACTCATAAATAATATTATTATAATAAGCCGTTAAAATCCGTTAAACTTAAATATTAATATACTTTAAAAAGGGTAAAAGTATATATGCAAACAATAACATACGAACTTTAAAACCAATATTTAATGTCCATTATTTAGTTAGTAATTATCGTGTTTATTATTTTAGCTCGCGAGATTCGATCCTTCGGTTTCATATAACGCGCTTTCTGTTTCGTTTCCAAGTTGTCATTCCAATTTCAAATGTGAGTTTCTCACACCCCCTTTTTAGCATTTTTAACTATTTTGGGGGTAGCATATATATCCTATTAAAAATTCAATTTATTTTATTTATTGTTTACAAACTACAATTCACATCATGGACTTGTGTGTTTACTTGTTACTTGGTCAATTACTACATACATGGAATTCTTCGATAAGTATGATCATAAGCCCCCCTTTGCACTCAGGACCATTGTTTCTAGTGGAAAAGGGACTCCGATTTGGGTACGTTGGTGCACAATCCCAACTGAAAAAGACCTTCATTTATTCTTTACACTCAGGACCTTTGATTTTAATGTAAAGAACCCTTATATGTTTTTCACAAGTTTTCATGGAATTGTATGGTTTTTATGTAGTATTTAAACTGTGTGAACTCACCAACTATTAAATTAGTTGACATTATTTTATATATATGCTACATGTAATTTTATTAGAGGATGGAATGGACGAAGTCACTAGAAGATAGGTTATTTCAATAATAAATAAATAAATAAGACATGGGTTTTATTGTTTTCCTTTGTATGTGTTTTATTGAACAACTTGTGTACTTGGGATTTGAATGAATTAATGATATTATTGTCACTTAATAGTGTCACATGTGTTTTGGGCAATCTGTACGTCACACCCGGGCGTTTTCCGCTTTATCCGGGGTGTTACATATTAGGGTCCAGTCTCCCTTCTTTCGCGGATATTATTAGGGTCCGGTACCCTCCATCCTCGGATATTATTAGGGTCCGGTACCCTCCATCCTCGGATATTGTTAGGGTCTGGTATCCCATTCTTCCCTACTATCATGCCATAGATTTCTATATATATAATTATAAGTTTCATACGCACATACATCGTTCATTCATCATATACAAAAATCATATCATCAAACCATCACCTGGAAGTACATGCAATATTCGAAGATCATTCACGGACTAACAAGTATTCATTCATACACAAATAATATAAGGCATACACTTACCGCTTAAGGTAAGTGTATTAACTAATCACATCGAGTATGCAAACAGCCCCGAAAACATAACAAGGAACGGGGCTAGAAACTCACCTGAACTCGGTTACGTTCACCGTTAATTGTTATTCCTTTCTTGAGTTGTGCGTGACTAACTATATAACAATTACACGTATCAATTAACTATTACTACCCATATCGTGTTTCTAGTTTAACTATAACCCTCAACGAACGGGGGTCCGGGGGCTGCGCCCCTAGCAGCGGGGTTCTAGGAGCGGCAGCCCCTAGCAGGGTCCAAGGAGCAGAGCCCCTAGCTGGGGTCGAGCTTGGAAAAATTTTATTTTCATTAACTGTCATAACACATTTTCCATTAGGATTTTAATTATTATTTTATTCGCTAACTTAAAAAATTCAAAGGCTTCTTTGTAATTAAATCATTCTTTTCTAAGTCCAGAGACCATTCTTTCATTTTATTTAACTTCTAGTTCGTTACCCGGTTCTTAACGAAATGGGTTCATAACGAATGAACCCATTCGTTACTTCATAACAAACAGACTATTATAACGAATCTGTGTTCATGACGAATCGAACCTTATAACGAACTGGTCCTTATAACGAATTTGGACTTATTCGTTTGGTCTGGTTAACAAATTGAACTTTATAACGAATTGAACCTTTATAACGAACTAGCATTTATAATGAACTGCTTAACGAATTGGTCAACGAATTTCTTAACAAACGGAAGTAGTTCGTTACTCTTCCTTAACGAATTAACATAACAAATTACTGCTAATTCGTTATTTCTCCGCTAACGAATTAGGGTTAGGTCAGAATGTCAGAATATTCTCTGACATCCTCGTGCACACTTTTCCGGCGGCGCCTTTCCGACGCCGTCATCGCCTGAAAACCACGATCTCACCGGAAAAGCGAGATCTCACTCGTTTTCCACCGTTTTTCATCCTGTTCGATCCAGATCTGAGCTACGGTGACCCCTACGCTCATATTTTTCATGGTTTATACCCGATTTCATCCGGATCTTATGGCTTTAACGGTTTAGGGTGTCGGCTCGTCGTTTCATGACTAGATCTAGCGGGTTTGGATCCATACGATATCATACTATCATTACCTCAGGTCGGATGCTTGATTTTCCATCTTGGTTCGGCAAAGAGAAAGAGAAAAACTAGAGAGAGCTTAAGTGTGTGTTTTAGGATGGTGTATGGAATATGTGAAATGAATGGATTATGGAATAATTATTGTTTATATATGATGGGTTATGGGCTTAAGTCCATGATATTTTCTTATTTCCTTTTAAACCCAAGTCCAAGACTCATATCCTTTTAAACCAACACAAGCCCAACTCATAATAACTCATAGTTTATTTCATTAACCGAAACGAGAAAACGGGATGTTTCAACATGATTTATGGCGCGTTGCTTATCATCCATGTCACAGGATTTAATGATTGCCATCATTTCTGACAAAGTTAATCTGGCAAGGTCCTTAGTCTTTTTAATCATTGCAACATTCATGTCCCAGCTTTGTGGCAGTGAGTTAACCAGCTTGTTGTTTGTTTCAATAGAAGTCAGATTGATGTTTGCATATCTCATTTCAGTAACTAACGTAACAAACCTTTGAAGCTATGTTTACAAAGACTCCCCCAGAACATGATTGAACATATTGAACTTTTTTCGCAACAGATCCTGTCGACTCCTTCTCATATCCTCGTTTCCCTCATACACCTCAATAAGGGCTTCCCATAATGCTTTAGCAGACTATAGCTCCCTGAATCCTTAAACAATTTCAGGTGAAAGTGCCATTGTTAAAGTAGCAAGAGCCTTCTCATCTTCTTCAATCTTTTCAAACTCCGTGTCACAGTACAGTTCGACGGGCTTTACAACTACTTCATCACTATTCTCTCTTTGATAAGTTATAGGTTGCGGACCCCGGGCAATGCTTCTCCAAATCTTTGCATCTTTCATCTTCACATACTTCTGAACCTGAACTTCCACTCAGCAAACCCCTCATGAGATAGTAGACGGGGTACACGAGTAACAGTTCCCATGATGGAATCCAACTCTTGATGCAAAGCAGCATTTAATGATGTGTTACTTAATTGGTCCATCCTAAACTATAGTCCAGATAAATAGTCCAAAATATAGTTCAATAAAATAGTCCAATAACTAAGGCCCCAAGATACCAGGCCCAATTCCAACTAAAACCTGAAAACCCAATAACAGAGAAACCAACAGAGAAACCAATAACTAAGGCCCAACAGAGACCAAGCCCAATTCCAAATAAAGTCCGAGAACCCTGAAGCTGAGCCGAGAACCCTGTCATCTAACCGAGAACACTTGAACAGAGATCACACAGTGGCCGAGAACACACCAATAAACCCGAGAACGATGTATCTTGGCCCAAGAACGATGTATCTTGGCCGAAAACATATAATAAATACCGAGAACCCTTGTTTACTGCCCGAGAACGATCAAGAATTGCCGAGAACACTTAAATGTGGCCGAGATCAAACAATCTATTCCAAGAACCCTTGTTTACTGCCCGAGAACGATAAAAAATTATCGAGAACACTCAAATCTTTGACTTGGTAAACTTGGTAAAATTCAAATCCCGAGAATTCAGGGATTTGAGTTTAAACCAAATATCAAGTCAAATATATCCCAAAACTATCTCAACTAACCCCAATGAACACAAAGACCACACAGTTCTTGATTTCTAGAAATTTTACAAAGAACATTAACCAAGAACACACTCATGAATCAATGATATCACTAACACCAAGCCTAGAAAAAGCCTACAGGCTTTGATACCAATTGTAAGTCCCAATGAAGGATCTTTCAATGTGATATCACGTAAACCCGTTGTTAGGCGGAATCTAACAACGAGTTGATTATATAATGTTAGCAAACACTATAAACACACAATGTGAGCAAACACTATAAACACACATAGAATGGCTTCAAAATACACATTATATTCAACGTCGGGTGCTTAAGCCCTTAACAGTGATTACAATACGATGTAAATAGAAAAGATCTCGTCTCTCGCTGTCTATGAATGATCGACCCCCATAAACGGCCTAGTTACATGTTATATATAGTGTACCAACAACCCTAAGCCCAAACCCGTACAATAACTCAACCGAAATCAAGAGATTTTGGTTTACATAATAGCTCAAAACCAAGCCCACAAAGATTAAGTATAAACCATTAAGTGTAGCCCAACAGATTCAATTAATTTCATTCCTTAATGGTCGTCACCTTAACTCTCCACCTTTGATGCAATGCCCTCAAGAATTTCCTAACATAATTCTCGTTAGTATACGATGCACCAAGTGATTTAAGACTAGTAACAATATTATTAAATCTAACATAACCCTCTTCAATCTTTCATTGTTCACTAATATTGAAATGCTCATATTTTTGTACAAGTAATTTAATATTGTTGTCCGTTACTTGAAGGTTACATTGGTGACTTACAAAAAGAGTATTCCAAAATTCAATAGCGAATTTACAAATAAAAACTCTTTTGTATTCATTTTTAGGCAAAGCATCGTAAGAATAAATTTAGCATCAACATTCTTTGAAATCATTTTCTTATATTCACTTGTCTAATTCTTGTTTAGTTTAGGAACACTTAACTTGGATTTCATCAAGCATAGTTGGGACAAGATCTTTACTTTCAATGACGTCCTATCTTTAGCTCTAGCAAATGTTTCCAATCTTTGTTTTCAATAACCAAAACTCTCAGTTTCAAGCAAAGGTGGTGTAGACATAAAATTCCCTTCTACATAGTTATGAGCCATGGATCCAGCTCAAAGTAGTGTGAATAGTTTTTCTCATATTTTAAGCCAACTTTGGTTAGCTAATGACATTGTTAAACTCTTTTTACAACTAAATTTTTAGACATTGTGAATGTTAACTAATGACAATGTTAACAAAGTTGGTTCAAGTGAATGTTTAACTCTATATATTTGAAGGGTTAGAGATCACACAACTGAATTTATAGAGGTTCAAGTGAATGTTATCTAATTCACCATACGTCATCTCCCCAATCCACCGATTGAGAGTTTTTTTAGTATTCGTCTCACTAATGGTAGAGATCACCAATACAATTGTCCCACTCTTCAAATGAGGTGATCACCTTCTTCACGAAGCGCACTAATTACTTAACTTTACAATTCTTCTTAATCTCATTATGTCAAGATAGAGAGTCTTCACCTACCAACTAATTACTATATATATAGATAGAGTTTCCAACCCAATACATAACAACACTATTAAAGTCTACCCAGTGTGCTGCGTTGGGGTAGCTGGTAAAATCCTAGCGTTGAAACCTATTTGTTGGTAAAACTGGGGGTGGGTAAAAACCGGAGCGCTATGATGGTGATTCAACGCGAAACCAGTTGTTAACTGTTACGTTAGTTGTCACACCCCGGCCAAAGGTGGCGGAATATTCCGGGGTGCAACGGATTTCCCATAAACAAAAGACACTATTAAAGTGACAATATTTAAACAACTCATTCGTTTCATTCAATCAACCAAATAACACAACTTGTTCATACAAAATAACATCAACATAAGAAAGAAATTGTTCATTCTTCTAATAACCTAGCGGTATCAAATAGAATAGCTTCTTCAAACTCCAAATCAAGTAATAATCAAACCTGTAACAATGCATAAAATAATATTTGTCAATACGTATGTTGGTGAGCAATTTCATAGTTTTGAGTATATATAATATGAGTGAAATCCACAAACGTTTATCAGACTATAAATAAAAGCATCAATCGTGGTATATAAAACATATTTAAATGAGGATCCTTTCTAATCGGTAGCAACCGACATACTTGGATAATGATGCCTTACACTACTTGCACAAGGCTAAGAAGTTAAGGGTGCGTATGATCATACTTATTGCGTTTCACGAAAACATAAAAATAAACACTCATGCACGTAAAGCATATGAAACATATAACACAAAATAGAGCAAGTATTCTAATTATCATACACCCTAGAGTTTATGGTTTAAAGATATAGTATTATAAATCGTTCTTGTTTTGGATAAGTATGCATGTTACTCCCAAAGTATAAAAGTGAAAACGGGGGATGAAATGTACTCACCTGAATAAGTAACTTGAAAGATAGTTCGCGATAAAACGGGGGAAGGGTAAGTTCAACAGGCAAGACCTAGATTGAAAAGGGTCTTCAGGTAATAGATGGTTTTTAAAAGTTTTAAATTAAAACAACTTGACAAGTAACATAAATAATTAAGTTTGAAGGCTAAAATGTAAACACATAAGGTATTAAAGTAATGATTTTTGAAAAGTAAGTTTACTCGAAGTCGGGTCTCGGTATTCTATTTATTAGTTTTTACTTAACCTTTCTTAAGTAAATATTTGGGTATAATTGCAATATTGCAAAGTTAAATAGATACAAAAATGAGACTGTACGAGTGTTCGGATTTTTCGGTTCGAGTCTTGATAATTGATCAAGCTCGAAGCCGAGATTCCAAAATGTTATGAGATAACTTAATGAAATCAATAGAAGCTTAACCAAGTGTGTAGTTTTATTAAGGAGAACGTCGACGTCCGTTAAACGAGTGTTTGGTTTTGTCGGTCCAAACTTGTTATAAGATCAAGTTAGATCCAACATACCAAGTATTTTGAGAAAACAATTTAAAATTAGTTTATAAAATTGTTTTAGAGAAAATATAAGATTCGGTGGCTCAAAACACACTAGTATGTCTTAAGCGAGTGAACTCGGTTTAGTTCGGTCTTGGTTCGGTCCTTGACTCGGAATAAGGCCGAGGATGGTTACCACATACCCAATACCATGGAACTTTATTAAAATAACTTAGAAATGATAATACTCAAGTTTACATACAACATATTAAAATAAAGTGTTTAAACAAGAGTACGTTTTAGGTTCGGTCCTTGACTCGGAATGAAACCGAGGATGGTTGCCACATATCGAATACCATAGAACTCATTAAAATAAACTTAAAAATAATAATACTCAAATCTTTCATACAATATGTTAACGATAAAGTATTAAACAAAAGTCTGGTTTTGGTTCGGCTCTTGACTCGGGATGAAACCGAAAATGGTGGACATATACCCAATACCATTGAACTTTTAAATATGATTTGGAAACTTAAAGTAATTAGTAACTAAACAACAATAGTAAAGTTGCATAAATTAAAACATAAATTAAAGCATAAAATAAAGCATAAATTAAAACATAAATTAAAGCATAAATTAAAGCATAAGTCAAATTATATATCAAGAACTATAATAGTCCTCCATGTAGCCTTGCCTTGTAGCAAGACACTTCAAACCAACCGTGACCGGAAAAATGAAAGCCGAAGGAAAAAAGGGGTGTATATTAAATATATGTTGCAACATCAAGCTTTAAGTAATAGGAATTAGTTTGAAACAAAGATTTGCTTTAGTTTGACCTTAAGTTGTCAAAATAACAAGAGGTTGAAGATGAACAATTGGATTGAGAGAAAGTTTGGAGAGAATACTTAGATATATATTGGGGAGAGTTTGGTGAATGAGAAAACCCAAGTGGGATGCATTGGCCTTGTTTATATAGGGAAAGAGTGAATGGTTAGCCATGGTGCTGCTTTTAAGAATTTTCATGCATGTGGATGGTTTAAGTTGGTCAAACAAGGTGTAAACAGACAAATAAAAGTTAACCCAATATTTTATTAATAACGACGGATCTGAAAGATCAAAACAGAAAATCGGAGTAAGAAACTTACGACCGTAAATAGCTTGGATTTGAACGATACGATCGGTAGTGTCTTGGACCATCTCGGGATCGGTGATTTGGGCTTCACCAATCTCGTTCCAACAAATCGGAGTAAGAAACTTACGACCGTAAATAGCTTGGAAATGAGCCATATCAATGCTAGAATGATAGCTATTGTTGTAAGAGAATTCAATAAGCGGGAGATGAGAATCCCAATTTCCACCAAAATCAAGAACACAAGATCGGAGCATATCCTCAAGGGTTTGAATTGTACGCTCGGATTGACCATCGGTTTGAGGATGATAAGCGGTACTAAAATCAGGGCGAGGGCCCAAAGCTTCTTGAAGATATTTCCAAAAACGGGAAGTGAAACGAGCATCACGATCGGAAATAGTGGTCAACAGAATACCATGGAGGCATACAATTTCACGAACATAGATTTGAGCGAGTTGTTCAACAGAGTACTTCTCGCGGATCAGAATGAAGTGAGCCGATTTGGTTAGTTGATCAATGATGACCCAAATGCTATCATTTTGCTTTTGAGTAGTGAGTAATTTTGTGATAAAGTCCATAGCAATGTCTTCCCATTTCCAAACTGGAATAGAAGGTTGTTCGAGTAACCAAAAGGTTTTTGATGTTTTGCTTTAACCTTTGAGCAAGTAAGACATTTTGAGACATAAAGTGCTACGTCCTTTTTCATACCCGGGCACCAATAATTAGATCGGAGATCGAAGTACATCTTATCCGCACCGGGATGCACAGAATATCGCGACATATGAGCTTCGTCGAGAATTAAAGTACGAAGTTGATCACGATCTGGAGCCCACAAACGATTGAGGAAATAAAGCAAACCATCGGGTTTGGTTTCGAGTTGAAGTTCGGTTCCACATGACATTTCGTAATACATATTGCCTTCATTAATGGAGGTGCATTGGGCTCGATAGATGCGGTCTTGGAGATCGGTTTGGATGATGATGCTCTGAAGTAGAACGGATTTGACATTAACTTTACGACTATGGGCATCGGCCACGACATTTTCTTTAGCGGGGTGGTATCGAATTTCGCAATCGTAATCACTAAGTAATTCAGCTCACCGACGTTGTCTCATGTTGAGATCTTTTTGGTCAAAGACGTGTTGAAGACTTTTATGATCGGTTAATACAACACATTTTGTGCAATAAAGATAATGTCTCCAGATTTTGAGAGCAAAACAGACGGCACCAACTTCGAGATCACGAGTCGTGTAATTATTTTCATGAACCTTAAGTTGCCTTGAGGCATATGCGATAACTTCACCTCGTTGCATGAGAACGCAACCGATACCTTGGATGGATGCATCACAAAATACCACAAAGTCGTTGTTTCCATTGGGAAAGGTTAAAACGGGAGCATTGCAAAGCATATGCTTTAGAGTTTGGAAAGCTTCTTCCTGTTTCGGTCCCCATTCATAAGGTTTTCCTTTATGAGTTAGTGCGGTGAGGGGTAACGCGATTTTAGAGAAGTTTAGAATGAATCGCCGGTAATGCCCGACCAAACCAAGAAAAAAGATCGGACTTCCGTGGGTGTGGATGGAGTTTTCCAATCTTTTATGGACTCAATTTTGGCGGGATCAACATGAATACCTTTATCGTTGACGACGTGTCCTATAAATTGAACTTCCTTTAACCAAAATTCACATTTTGAGAACTTGGCATAAAGTTGTTCTTTTCGTAGGAGATCGAGAATGGAACGTAAATGATGTTCATGTTCGGCTTGGTCTTAGAGAAGATAAGGATGTCATTGATAAAGACAATTACGAATTTGTCCAAGAATGGTTTGCAAACACGGTTCATGAGGTCCATGAATACCGCGGGTGAATTGGTTAATCCTAAAGGCATAACCAAGAACTCGTAATGTCCATACCAAGTACAAAAAGCGGTTTTTGGAATGTCGTCTTCATGAACACGCAATTGATGATTACCTGAATGAAGATCAATTTTGATAAAACAAGTTATGCCTTGGAGTTGATCGAAGAGGTCGTCGATTCAAGGCAAATGGTAACGATTTTTTATGGTGAGTTTATTGAGTTCATGGTAATCTATACACATGCGAAACGAGCCATCTTTCTTTTTCACGAAAGGACGGGAGCGCCCCAAGGAAAAGAGCTTGGATGTATAAAGCCCTTATCAGAGAGTTCTAGAAGTTGGTTCGATAATTCTTGCATTTCCGAAGGAGCTAAACGATAGGGAGCCTTGGCTACGGGACTCGCGCCAGGCACAAGCTCTATTCGGATTTTAAAATGACGAATGGTGGGAGACCAGAGACATCTTCGGGAAAAACGTCGAGAAATTCACAAACAACGGGAATGTCTTTAATTTTCTTTTCTTTAGGATCTTTCACCACCGCTTGGGCTAGGTATGGAACATACTTTTGGCACAAGTACTTACGAGATCGAGAGCTAGACAGGAGGTTGAGTTTCTTGGGAAACGTTTTGTGAAAGACTTTGAGGGTTTTGCCATTGATGAGCGGAATTTGAATGAATTTGTCATAACAAACAACTTCGACATGTTTCAAAAGCTAACCAATCCATGCCTACTATGTAGTTGAAGCTTCCCATTTGCATCGGGATGAGATCGATGGAGAATTCGCGCTTGAAAAGGGTAAGAATACAATTTCTAATGACCGAATCTATGGTGATGGAGCTACCATTGGCGACTTCGACAGAAAAAGGGTGAGAAAGTTTAGTGTGAGGTACGGCAAGAATATATTCAAATTTAAAAGAAACAAAACTCCAATAAGCTCTGGTATCAAATAAAATTGAAGCTAAATGCTCATTTACTAAAACGAATTGTTCACCACATCGTTGGCAACTTGAGCTTGGTTGGCATTCATCATAAAGGCACGCCTTTGTTTGTCGTGGTTGACTTGTTGAGCTAGAGGAGGAGTGAGAGTTTGCATTTCTTGCAGGTGTGGCGGATGAGGAAGGGCTTGTATGGCTTAGATCGGTTGAGCCTGAGAAGCCAAGAGTTGCAGGATTTGAGGTCGATAGGTTTGAACTTGGTAGGATTGGGTTTGGTAGTACGGTGTGGGCATGATTTGGGCTTAGTTAACAAAGGCAAGTCGAGGACAAGCATTGTGGAAATGATTCGGGTCTCCACAATTGAAACAAGCCGTAGGTTGAGGAGGAGGATTTTGAGCAAACGGTGTGGGTAGGTTTTGCTTAGTTGGAGCAAATCTTGGTGGAGTGGGTTGTCCACGAGAGGCTCCCCGATGCACGTTGCTAAGGTGACCATACCGGTTACACTTAGTGCATTGACGGCAAGCAGAGTAAGCGGGATGATGGTGTTGGCAAGTGTTACACAAGGGATGAGAGCCAGAATACGGTTTTCGGTTTTGGGGTGCTTGGGATTGTGTTTGAGGTTGTGGTGGGTGGGTGACAGCATAGTTTTGATAATTGGGTTTGCTTTTCTTTTTGGTGTGGTGCGATGAGTTGTAGTAGTTTATGGATTGTGGTTGCGGGTCAACTTTGTTGAGTGTTGATGGTTCGAGAGTATTTTTCTCATTGGTTTTCTTGGAGCTTTTGATGGTGAGGGTACCGGCATTGACATGGTTTTCGGAAAGAGCACCGGCTAAGATAATGCCATCGTGAAGGGTTTGCGGTTTACTACCCATCACCGAGTCTCGGATTTGCATAGCCAAACCACCAACATACTTGTCAATCGCCCGTTTGAGGGGGTGACCAAGTGAGGAACCAATAGACTAAGCTCATGAAAGCGGTCGGAGTAGGCGAAGTTGTCACCACTCTATTGCTTTAGTTCCCAAAATTCGGATTCGGGTTTTTGGATTTCATATTTTGGGCAAAATTTCATCATCATGACTTCTATGAGCGTGGTCCATGATTAGGCCATAGCTACTTCCGCCCCATTGGAGAACATTTCGCCATTCCACCAAGTGTGGGCGGTTCCCTCAAACATGCTTGAGGTGTACGTGTTTTTTTGGGTTCGGAGTATTCATAAAGAGTAAAAATGCTTTCCATATTTTCGAACCATAGTAATAAGGTAGTGGCACAATTTTTGCCATGAAACTGATATGGTTAGCACCGGTGAAGTTTTTCAAGGCGAAAGGTGCGAGGTTAGGGTGTGGTTTAAATAACGATGGGTTGGGTGGCTTGGATTTGAGTTATTATTTCAGGAATCACAACAGCGATTTCTTTAGCAACCATAGCGGCCATCCAACCACCGGAGTTACGCTTGCGAGTTTGGCGACGAAGTGGAGGTATTCTAAAATAATAAAAGGGAAATGATATAAGTTTGGGTAATTGATATAAATATGAGGGAAATAAATAAATATGGGTTTTTAATGATTGTGAGTCGTAGAGTTATGAGGATGTTAAAAAAAATTTCTTTGTTAGTAAATCAAGTAAATAAATAAAATGTTAAATAGTTTAAATCTTTGAAGTTTGAAATAATGTGTTAGCATTTAAAAGCGGGAAATCTTGCATGAACCACAATGACTAGTTGTCCCAACATTAAATCTTAAAAATCGTTGTAAAGTGGGGAGTTGAACATGTGCACGAAATCACCGTGTTTTACACGTTTTGTCCCAAATATCGTAATAATAACAATAAAAGGTAAACGATGAGGTAATCGGGTTGTTGAAAACATTAGTCCACGTATCACCGTGGCTCTTATGCTTCAACAAAAATATAAGGAGGCAAACGGAACGATTGCATTTGACAACTTAAAGTATTAACATGTATAACACGGTTCGTTGGCCTAGAAGACGAACACTACAATTCAACCATCCCAGATAAGTAAATCACATTCGATTCTTGGAATATTTTTGTCAAATGGTCGTTTCTAGTGTTTCGCCCTCTATGATGGCTACAAACCCGATATAAATTCAACCTTTAAGGGATCTTAAATAACTGGATCCAAATTAAGTTTGTGATCCATAAAAACGGCATGAAAAATCTACTTTTTGCAGAAAGGTAAGGATACCTTGGAATACTATGAGAGTGTGTGCATGTGTATATTTTGGAGATTAAATGAAATAAATAAGCAAATAAATATAAAAGTTTAATGAACAATCAAGTAGGGTAACACGTATAAGTATCACGTATAAGGACCCTAAAGCAAAACTATACTAGGCCGTTACGTCTAACCATCTATCCTATAGTCTTGGCTCTTGTACCAATTTTTCACACCCGGACCAAAGGCGGCGGAACATGTCGGGGTGCAACAGATTGCCCAGAAACACAAGACACTATTAAAGTGACAATATTTAAACAACTCATCTGGTTTATTCAATCAACCATATAGCACAACTTGTTCATACAAAATAACATCAACATAAGAAATAAATTGTTCATTCTTTTAATAACCTAGCAGTATCAAATAGAATTGCATCATCAAACTCCAAATCAAGTAATAATCAAACCTATAACAATGCATAAAATAATATTTGTCAACACGTATCTTGGTGAGCAATTTCATAGTTTTGAGCATATATAATATGAGCGAAATCCACAAACATATATGAGACTATTAATAAAAGCATCAATCATGGTATATAAAACATATGTAAATGAGGATTCTTACTAATCGGTAGCAACCGACATACTCGGATAATGATGCCCTATGCTACTTGCACAAGGCTAAGTAGTTAGGGGTGCATATGATCATACTTATTGCGTTCCACAACAACATAAAAATAAACACTCGTGCACGTAAAGCATATTAGTATAAAAGTGAAAAAGGGGATGAAATGTACTTAACTGAAATAAGTAACTTGAAGGATAGTTCACGATAAAATGGGGGAAGGGTAAGTTCAACGGACAAGACCTAGATTGAAAAGGGTCTTCAGTTAGTAGATGGTTTGTAAAGCTTTAAAGTAAAACAACTTGACAAGTAACATATATAATTAAAGTTTGAAGGCTAAAAATGTAAACACATAAGGTATTAAAGTAATGATTTTTGAAAAGTAAGTTTACTCGAAGTCAGGTCTCGGTATTCTATTATAGTTGTTACTTAACCTTTGTTAAGTAAATATTTGGGTATTATTGCAATATTGCAAACTAAATAGATACAAAAATGAGACTTTACGAGTGTTTGGATTTGTCGGTTCGAGTCATGATAATTGATCAAGCTCGAAGCTGAGATTCCAAAATGTTATGAGATAACTCAATGAAATCAAAAGAAGCTTAACCAAGTGTGTAGTTTTATTAAGGAGAACGTCGACGTCCGTTAAACGAGTGTTTGGTTTTGTCGGTCTAAACTTGTTATAAGATCAAATTAGATCCAACATACCAAGTGTTTTGAGAAAAACAATTTAAAATTAGTTTATAAAATAGTTTTAGAGAAAATATGAGATTCGGTCACTCAAAACACACTAGTGTGTCTTAAGCGAGTGAACTGTAACAACTCGGACTTTCCAAAGTTAATATTTATACTAAATACCCAACCCAATTTAATGTTCAGAATTTTTATCGCCTTTGTCGAGAAAATTTAATATTATTATTTAATTATATAACATATAATTATAACTTTTATGTTTTGGCAAAAATGACCCACGCTTAAACTCTTACCCCTGATTGTTGCCACCCTCAAACTTTAAGGACTAAAAATGAAAATCATGTTTATTATATCATCCTAACCCATTAACCCGTCATACTGACCCAAACCCGCGACCCGATTAGCGAACCCGGATACCCAAATCCCTAGCTTGCACCATAATTCTCGTCATAAACTTAGAAATTGAATCTTGAATATCCTTATCCATATCATAACGAGCCCGTAGACACCATAAACATGGAATGAGATCAATTATTGATTCGTATTACTCGTTTGAACGAACCGACGTAACCTATTAATCATTATACTCTATAATGTTCATAATAATTCAATTAATCGCACCTGGACGACCCTTACTACTGCGCCAACTAAACCCCCAAGATGAATTATGTTATAACGATCTCTGGATGGCCGTTCGTGGCCTAGTTCTTGCCGTCGGGTTTCTTTGTGGCCGTTCATCATCTGTTAACCTACTAACCAGGTAATTAAACATTGTAACATGGTCGTTTTGATCCCTTCACTAATAGCCCTAACTCTAATTAAACGAACGCGAAGTGGATTGATCAATTGAAAACCTAGGGTTCTTAAATCAAATTGGGGCTTAAACTGGGTTTCTGCTTGTATTTATTTTGTTCTCATTCATTGTCAACTGGCACCACCAGCGCAACTGGTTGGTGGTTGTACGTTGAATCTGTGCCGGCCATTGGCGCGGGTTCGAGTCCCGGCTATGGCAGTTTTGAGTTTATTTTTGTTTTAATTACTTTATGATCTAAAAATTTTTATAAATTATATATAGCTAATATAAAATAAACATTGTTATATTAAAACCGACATATTAATCAATTATTTTTCCGTACTTTGGTTAAACCATATCTATATGTATATATTTATATATATAAGATATTTGAAATTGTTAAAGGTTTAAAAGTGTTAGTCCCGGTGCTGATCGATACGAGATCCGCACGAGGTCTA
Source organism: Bidens hawaiensis (assembly GCF_021521415.1). Classification (NCBI taxonomy): domain Eukaryota; kingdom Viridiplantae; phylum Streptophyta; class Magnoliopsida; order Asterales; family Asteraceae; genus Bidens; species Bidens hawaiensis. Next base: position 39,925 of record NW_027497704.1, on the reverse strand, counting down.
GGAGTGCGGAATCCTCCTAGACTCGTTTATTGGTGTATAGAATTGTTAGTCCCGGTGCTGATCGATACGAGATCCGCACGAGGTCTAGGAGTGCGGAATCCTCCTAGACTCGTTTATTGGTGTATAGACGAAGAACACAAACACGTACACGATCAAATACACAAACAAATACAAGAATGGATAATCAAATCTGCAGATTCATATATAAAATAATCACGTTACATACCGTAACATAAACAGAAACACGACTGACCCGAGGTGAGCTCTACCTCGGGTCGTCTTACACGACTCTCACTTTCTTGCTCTCTCTAACTGAACTATAACACAATACGAATTACTGGATTACTTGATTACTTGATCCCTAAAACTAAACATGACACATGTATATATAGATAACATTCACGGGCCTGGGCTTCAGTAGGCGAAGTTGTGCATAACTTCGCCTAGGCGAAGTTGTGATAACTTCGCCTAAGGCAGAAGTTGTTACAACTTCGCCGTTGGCGAAGTTGTTCTAACTTCGCCTAAGGCGAAGTTGTGCTAACTTCGCCTGTGGCGATCCGCTGGTCAGAATTGCATAGCGACGGCCACAAAATGCACCAACAGTCTCCCCTTTGGCCGTTGCTCTCAATTCTAACAAACACAAAGGATCATCTGTTACAAAACATGCACCAACAAAAAGGCTTTATTTATTTATAATACGTAATTTGAATATATATTAAACCTCATTATTTTACAAAATTATTTGGTCAAGTATTTTTACAAAAAGTTCATCTTTTGTATAAATATTATTAGTTATTATTTATTATTTGTTTACAATAATTATTTATAAGAATTCGTTATTAATAGTATAAATATCTATATATACGTAAAATGTATTTTTAGCTTAAAGTAACTATTTGATACATCCCCTTTATATAATTTATCCAAAGTCCTACAAATATTTACTTTAAGTATTTTTATGCAAATTTGTATGGTTAAAATAATATTATTTGCGATAAACCGTTGTTAAATAAAAGCAATAAAATTGATAATAAGTCTAAGTCATATTAAATTTCCAACGGAACACACTCGATCATAAATTCCCGAGTCTCTGTCTAATTGTATATTCGTTGTTATATTTATATTTATTTTCCGCAATTATTCCTTATTAGGATATCCCGTCGATATTTCCCGAAGAGTTCGATCTATCTTTTTAGCTTAACGAATCCATATCTCTTGCTTAATCGCTAAGGTGAGTAATCACTCCCCTTTTTACTTATTTTTAACCTTTTTGGGGACATGTGCGTATCTATCATATTTATCTATTATATAGTATTCAAAACCGCAACTGTTAATCCTTGTGTGTATATCAGTTTATGCTTAACTTGCTATTTGCTTACTTGCTTTATTTGAACACTATTTGCTTACTTCGGCAACCGATGTCCATTTTTATGGCCCGGTTTAGTCCTTGATTTGGTAACCAATGTCCATTTATATGGATTGGTTGAGCCCTTTCTTTATGGTTGATTTCTTTATGGTTTGCTTTCTTTATGGTTTGATTGATTGTTTACGTGATATGGCTTAACTGTTTATTCTCACAGGAACAGTTTGCATCTTTCTTTATTTACTATATATTATTATTGTTGTGTCTTAAACCGGTGTTTTATTCACTCAACATGTGTTGTTGACAAATATTCTATTTTATACGCATATGCAGGTTATCGTAGAAATTTAATGCAGATTTGTGAAGACTTAGTGAAGAATTTAGTTAGAAGAATATTTTAATCAAGAAATATAAAATTTGTATTGTTGTATGGATTATGTACTTGTTTGTATTTGATTTATTTGATAATTGAATTTAATTAATAGATATTGTCATTTAAATATTGCATGACAGTACTTTGCGAGCTGTGACAATCAGCTCACGCCCCGACATTTCCGCCTTAGGTTGGGGTGTGACATGAACTTTGTTTAGTTCGGACTTGGTTCGGTCCTTGACTAGGAATAAGGCCGAGGATGGTTACCATGTACCCAATACCATGGAACTTTATTAAAATAACTTAGAAATGATAATACTCAAGTTTACATACAACATGTTAAAATAAAGTGTTTAAACAAGAGTTCGGTTTCGGTTCGGTCCTTGACTCGGAATGAAACCGAAGATGGTTGCCACATATCCAATACCATAGAACTCATTAAAATAAACTTAAAAATAATAATACTCAAATCTTTCATACAATATGTTAACAATAAAGTATTAAACAAAAGTTCTGTTTTGATTCGGCTCTTGACTCGGGATGAAACCGAAAATAGTGGCCATATACCCAATACCATTGAACTATTAAAATTGATTTGGAAACTAAAAGTAATTAGAAACTAAACAACCATAGTAAACTTGCATAAATTAAAGCAAAAGTTAAAGTATATATCAAGGACTATAATAGTCCTCCATGTAGCATTGCCTTGTAGCACGACACTTCAACCGACCGTGACCGGAGAAATGAAAGCCGAAGAAAACAAGGGGTGTATATTATATGTATGTCGCAACATCAAGCTTTAGGTAATAGGAATTAGTTAGAAACAAAGATTTGCTTTAGTTTGACCTTAAGTAGTCAAAATAACAAGAGATTGAAAATGAACACTTGGATTAAGAGAAAGTTTGGAGAGAATACTTAGATCTAGATTGGGGAGAGTTTGAGGTGAATGAGAAAACCCAAATGGGATGCATTGGCCTTGTTTATATAGGGAAAGAATAAAGGGCTGGCCATGGTGTTGCTTTTAATAAGTTTCATGCATGTGGATGGTTTAAGTGGGTCAAACAAGGTGTAAACAAACAAATATAAGTTAAACCCAATATTTCATTAATAACGATGGATCTGAAAGATCAAAATGGGTCAGGTTTTTGATACAAATATAAATATAAGTTAAACCGAAAATGACGAATGTTACATTAGCTGCGTTACATACACCACTAGTAAAACCTAAGCATTAAAACCCAAAAAATAAAGTCGTCAAATTAACATATAAAAACATAAAATATTTAAAACGATGATTATTTGGTTGGTAAACCTGGGCGGTAGTAAAACCCAGGTTTTGTCGGTCCCGGACATTGAGGCGGTAACTCGACACAAATTCGTTAGTTCCGGTTACGATACCCGAGCTAAAAGCTAGAGAAAAAAAATTGAGGTGGACCAATAGGGTGACGTCGATCGGTTAACTCGGGCGTTCATATATCTCGAGCAATTTCGATCCCAACTGTTGAGTGGTGAGTCTGCGCAAATTCGGTCAACTTTTGTCACGTTTGTTACAGTACTAGAATTAAAACCAAAATCAAAAATAAAAATTTCCGTTCGGTCACCTTCCGTTAGGAACTGAAACTAAGATGACGACGACGACAACAACAACAATAATAATAAATGAATAGCAAGGATCTAAAAGGTGCAGGCAAATGGCCTAATAGGGGCTAAACGAAACCAAAGTTCTTATTCAATTCCGTTAAATAATATAAATTTAGAGTATTCCCAATAGGTCCTTCATATTATTGTGAGTGGTGAGTGCATTTTCTATATTATCTAGAGTAGTTGTAATTGGTTATGAGTGGAGAATATAGAAAAATTTTTGTTAATGGATATATTTGGAGAAACACTGTTCAACCTCTATAATTTTTTTAATGTTTTTTAAAAGTGGTTGTGAATGAAGGAGAGGAAAAAGATAATGATAAAAGTATAAAAATGTTATTTAATTGAAAAGAAGAGAGGAAATACAATGTTTTTTTAGTGTAATTAGAGCATTCCCAATTAGTTCTTCATCTCTAAATCTAAAATTACACTGAAAGTTACTATTTTTTTTCTCTCCTTTTTTAATTAATAACACATTTTATACTTTTATCATTATATTTTCTAACTCCTTCAATCACAACAGCTTAAAAATGTTAAAAAAATTGTAAAGAATGATCATTGTTTCTCCAAATTTAACTATAAACATTAACATTTTTTCTCTTCTCCGCTCACAACTACTCCAAACACACCTTAAAAAATTGAAAACACAATCACATAATACGGATAACCCATTGGAATATACTTTTAAAAATACGGAGATAGAGATGCCGCTAGGAATGCTTTTAGTGATATAATGAATTATCAACTTTTTATTAAATAATATAAACTTGTAATACAACTCGCGCTTCGTGACTGAGACATAGAGAGATGCTGACAAAATGTACTTACTTGCATATCGATGTGTTCGCATAGATCTTGTATGTTTAAGCTAATGGACATTAAAATAATATAAAAAAGGGGTATAATTTTATTCTTAATTTATGTAAAGCATATTAGCATAGTGTATTTGTTATAGTAAATAAAAGATAAAAGTCAAAAGATATAATCATTTGAGTGATCTCAATCTTGCACACTATATGAACCGGAACTCGGTTTACTATGAATATTTTTTATTAAAACACTTATATTAATCTTATTGTAGCTAATAATATCACATTTATATTATAATAGATATTAATAACAACAATGATTTTTAGTAAATATATTTTATCATGTCGTAAATTAATAAAAATGTAACTAAATATTCAAGAGTCCACAAGTTAGATTACGGTATAATATATTACTAGTTTTTAAGACTCCATCGTATTGCGGCGGGTTGTTAATCTTTGTAAAAGTATTGCTAAAAAAATAGTTACGTCGACTTTATTATTCGTCTAGTAGTTCTAGTAGAACTTAATTGAAAACATAATTTGCAGTTATCTTGAATAAACCGTATCACTAAATCATCATTCCCAAACCATTCGACCCTAAAGTTAATTGCGAATTAACAAAGTTTTAACATAGAAGTTTAACTTGAAAGATAATAAATATAAATACCAAATTTAATCATCTAAAGCTTTATTTTTGTAATTAGATAAATTAATAATATACCAAAGACTATTAGGTACTATTATAAATGTTCAATGGTAAAAGGAGCCAAGTATTGGTGAAAATAATGGTCATAGATTGTACAACTAAATAAGCTAAGAGAACAACATATGAAGCATTGTACAACAACATAAGCAAAGAGTACAAATGGCAAATCATAGAAAAGTTCTCTTTTAATACATATAGCAACTAGAATTTTTGCCTGTCGCGCGTTGCGGCAACGCCACCTTTGTTAAGGATGCATACATCAAGTTTGTAACGGCGACGCCACCTTTGTTAAGGATGCATACATCAAGTTTGTAATGGCGCCGCCGCCTTTGTTAAGGATGCATACATCAAGTTTATAGCAAGTAAATAACGCGCAACAACACGTTTTTAAAGGACGTATACATCAATCATTCATAACTAAGGCTTTATCTTGATGTGGTGGAGTTTGAATTCTATAAGTTCTGAGCCTAGCTAACAATTTAGTGATTCACACCTTATATATACCAGTAACATTGCTACATAATAGGCCTGAGAACCACATACAACCAGAAAGTATTAAACTTTGCTATGAATCGGAATCCTTACCATGGGTTTATCCTAATTCGTCACTTTTATCATATTTATATATCAAACTTTGTATTGACCAAAATTGTACCTTACTATTATCATTATTATTTCCTGCTATTTATTTGTTAAATTTATAGCGAATACAGAATCACCACACAAAATCTTCTCTCTTTTGAATAAAAAAATATTGGGATGGGTTTTTATTGTTATTATTAAAAAGCTATGAAGATTTGTATATATTTTCAAATAAATATAGATCCCTGAAGTTTAGGTTTTATAGTTTTCATTTAAGTCTAAGTGCATGGCATCTACAATAACATAAACACCCTCAAACCTTAAAATTAAAAATATCAAATAAAGTCATCAAACAAACTAATGTCAAAGAAACAAATCAAAACACATGAAAAATTGAAAAACAAATACCCTCTTGCTTAAGAAATAAGAATTACACCACCTCTAGACGAGCCTCCGCTCATTGTCACTGAGATACTTTGGCTGAGGCTCAGATAACTCCAAAGACATCATCATAGCCTTTAACATAAAAAACATAGAGAAAAGACAGTCGCCGCCATAGATGACCGGAGCCATCGGAAAACGGCAGAGCAACACCTAGTCAGATTCTCACCATCATCGAGTGAAAGAAAAAGGTTTAAGCGAGAAGACGGTAACAACTGAAAGCGCCGCACTTTCGGCCGCCGCCATGGACAGCCGGAGCTGCCGGCAACGGCGAGGCAACGTTCTCTTAGTTTTCTCTCTCTAGAACCTATTGTTGCTCCCCGGCGCCACCATAGACAGCCGCACTTTCCGCAGCCGCCGGATCAACACCTATGTCTTTGTTTCTCTTTCTAGAACCCGCTGTTGCTCCCTGTTTCTCTCTCTAGATAAAGAGTTGAAGATCCACTGCCGCTGTAATCCGCCACGGTAGCCATGGACTCTCCAAAAAAGGAATGAACATATAGATCGCCCGCTAGATGTTTAGAGAGAGAAACCATGAAGATGAGAAAGAAAACAGAGAAAAGATATTGTAGTGAATAATGTGTGAAAGAGATGACAAATTCAATATGCATTAAACACTTATAACTTAGGCATTAAATTTTGGAGCAGTAGAACAGTATAAAAATTTGAGAGGCTTCAACCTTTCAAATTAATATATATATAATTTGATAACATAATTGAAGTTAACTACCATGTTGAACTTAGTAATGGTTTACACACATGTCATAAGACTTATGCTATGAGTAGTAGTTTTTTTGTATCTACTACTCGCAAATTAATATCTATTTTATATCTATAATATGTATAAATGAAATCTTTAAAGGTTTCTGGTTGCTCTTTACATTCTATCAAGTTATCAGATTACATTACTTGTAAATAGAGGTTTCTCATGCATTTGATCTGAATTCACGGGTATTGGTCTCACCAAACCTAGATAATCCTTAAATGGGTTATAAAGTCTCTTTAAATTGAAAATTAATCTCATCAAACATTTGATATGAAAATCCTATAAAGTAGGGATATACTTAAAGCTAATATCTGATTTAAAAAAAAATTATTTATAATCAAGAAAAAATTTTATAGTAAAAAAAACAAGCGGGTCACGGGTCTCACCAAACCCATATAGCTTAGAAACCGGGTTATAACATCTCATATTTGTTAAATCAATTCGTCATCAACTTTCAAGTATATTAGTAACTTTCTTACAATAAATAAAATTAAAATCCATAAAAAGATATGAATATTAGAAACAAATAATGTAAAATTGTCACACCTGGTCTCAGGGGCCTAGCCGTGTGACCAATAGTTGGTACCGGTTCTATCAATTTATCAAAAGTTTGGTTACGCAGCGGAAAATATTTAATAAAATATTTAATTTCATAGCATAGGGAATTAAATACCCTTTTCATTTTACAAAATTACTTGCTTTATAAAACAAGTTTACATATGCTTCATTTACAAAATTAGCTGAGCTTTCAGCTTTATTCTATGTCTAGCGATCCTCTATTTCCACTGGCGTATCCACTTCTAATCTTTACTCCTGGTAACCTGGAAACACTTTTAAGATTACGTCAGCTACATGCTGGAGAATAACGCTGACTTAATAAAAGGTTTTCACAATTCGTTATGACACAACACCAATAGTGTTCAACGACTCAATGGGTCTTAATCCCATCTCATCAAAACTAAACAAATGCACAAACCACTTCAAGGACGGTTATGCGCCCCATGGCCAGTATGACTATAGTGTGCCCGCTGCAGTACATATATGTAAGGATCCAGACACATGTGTATTTTAGCCTGAGTGTCTAATACTATCTTGTATCAAAACGTTTTTAAAGGATTTGAACCAACCCTCATGTAAATTCTTTTCTAACTCTTTACATATAAATAACCCTCCATAATCTAAAAGAGTAAATACTTTAATAAAAATACATATATGCATTATATTAAAAAGGTTGGGCGTACTCAACTTGTTAATAAATCTTTTAGTTCAGCTGAATATGATTCTTTTAACCTTTTAGTACCAGTAACTTGATTCAACTATACGAGACTCGTGCTCACCCTTTTTGCCATAAACCCTCGAACAATTTTCCTTAACTATTATAATTAATTCAACTGCTTACCTTGTTTTTCTCTTATAACTTTTAACATATAATGTTTTATAACGTTGAAAATATATCGTTGGAACGAGCTCATTTTTCTCTACGTTTTGACATAAGTTTCGTCAAAAACGGAGCAAGGTCAAATATAATATATATATTTTATTATTTAAACGTTTTCCCTATAATAGTAAATACCTAACTAGATATCTCATAGATCTAACAATTATTTAACTCGTTACGTACTCGTTTTACAATATTTTAGATATATAAAACGTTTTAATGTATATACAACGTCTTAACACCATACAAGTCGCCTAACTACTTAAGTGTCAGTTTTTTATTTTATATCTTAGAGTCGAGATGGTTATAAAAAAAATTTCAGGTTTTTACATCCTCCCCACCTTTATGCAAATCTCTTCCTCGAGATTTAGCGAAACAAATGTGGATATTTCTTCTTCATTTCTGTCTCCAGTTCCCATGTGTATTCTGGACCACGCCTAGAGTTCCATTTAACCTTTACAAGTTTCAGTCTTTATTTTTAGAAATTTTACTATAGAATCTTCTATCTGTAGAGGTTGCTCTACAAATTTTAGATTTTCGTTAACTTTCACATCCTTTAATGGCATAGCCAGAGATTCATCTGCTAAGCACTTATGCAGATTTGAGATATGAAATACATTAGGTATGCCTTTCATCTCTTCTGGTAGTTCTAATAGTACGCTACAGGTCCAATTTTTTTGAGAATCTTGAAAGGTCCAACGAAACAAGGACTTAATTTTTCCTTTTTACCAAACCGAACTACACCTTTCCAAGGTGACACCTTTAGTAATACCTTATCTCCGTCCAGAAATTCTAACGGTTTATGGCGTTTATCTGCATAACTCTTTTGTCTGTCTTGAGCTGCCTTTAACTGTTCCCTAATATGTGTCACTTGGTCAGTTGTTTTCTAAACAATGCCTGGTCGTGACAACTGATTATCTCCGAATTCGGACCAACATACGGGCGTTCTACACTTTCGTCCGTATAGTGCTTCAAATGGTGCCATTTGAATACTCGTGTGATAACTATTGTTGTACGAGAATTCCATTAGGGATAGATGAGTATCCCAACTTCCTCCCAGGTCTATTACACAGGCACGAAGCATGACTTCCAAGGTTTGAATAGTTCTTTCACTCTGTCTATCAGTTTGTAGATGATAGGTTGTATTTAAATTTAAATGCGTACCCATAGCCTTTTGGAAACTGAGACGTGAAATGACTGTCTCGATCCGAAATAGCAGATAGTGGCACACCGTGCATGGATACTACATTATCAACATATAGGTGTGCTAACTTATCCGTACTAAATGATTCTTGTATCGGAATAAAATGGGCAGACTAAGTAAGTCTATCTACAATAACCCAGATTGCATCGTATTGTCGGGAAGTTTTGGGTAATTTCATAATGAAATCCATAGTTATCATATCTCATTTCCAAATTGGTATTTCAGGTTAATGTAATAAACCTGCCAGTTTTTGATGTTCTGCCTTGACTTTAGAACAAGTTAAGCATTTTGCATTGTAAATGGCAATATCCTTCTTCATGCTAATCCACCAATAATCATTTCTTAGATTTTGGTACATCTCGTTGCTTCCCGGGTGCATCATATACTTAGATTTGTGTGATTCTTCGAGGATCTTTTCTCAAAAGTTACCTACAATTGGCACCCAGATTCTCTTCCCCATTCGAAGAATACCATCATCACCTTTGACCAGTTGGTCAATGGTACCATTTCTTTTCTCATCAGCAATTTTATTTTCTTTAAGAGCTTGATTCTCAGCACTTTTCAGTTGATCTATCAGATCAATTTGGACTTCTAACCTTAATTCTCGCACTCTTTTGGGTTTATCAAGTTCTTTCCTACTTAACACATCAGCTAAAACGCTAGCTTTGCCTTCGTGATAGATGATTTCACAATTATAATCACTCAAGAAAACAAAATCTTCCGTCCCTTCTGGCAAAGCCAAAACAGGTGCATGTGTTAACTTCTGCCTTAAGGTCTCGAATGCTTCATCTTGCTTTTGTCCTCACTCGTATTTGGCTGATTTACGAGTTAGTGATGTCAAAGGTACTGCTATTCTAGAGAAATCCTTGATAAATCTTTAGTAGTACCCAGTCATACCTAAGAAACTTCTAACTTCGGTTGGAGACTTAGGAATTTCCCAATTGGATATAGCCTCAATCTTTGTAGGATCTACTTGAATACCCCTTACGTTCACAACGTGCCCAAGGAATTGTACTTCGTGAAGCCAAAATTCACACTTTGAGAATTTAGCATACACTTTCTCGTTTCTTAATAAATAAAGTAGTATTCTAAGATGACTCTTGTGTTTCTCTTTCGATTTGGAATAAATAAGTATATCATCAATGAATACGATAACAAATTTATTTAAATACGGTTTGCGATTCGATTCATCATATCCATGAATGCCGCTGGAGCATTAGTAAGTCCAAACAGCATGATCGTGAATTCATAATGTCCGTATCTTGTTCTGAATGCAGTCTTTGGAATGTCGTCCTCTTGGACTTTTAACTGATGATAACCAGACTGTAAATCGATCTTTGAGATATAACTTGCGCCTTGTAGTTTATTAAACAAATCATTGATTCTCGGAAAGCGGGTATTTATTCTTGATTGTTACTTTGTTCAGTTCTCGATAATCGATGCACATCCTCATCGAACCATCTTTCTTTATCACGAATAGGATCGGAGCTGCCCACGGTGAAGAACTCGGTCTTATGAATCCTTTCTCTAATAGTTCATTCAATTGTTTCTTCAATTCCTTCATCTCCGCTGGAGCTAGTCTATAAAGGGATCGGGCAATAGGTGTTGCACCCGGTACTAGATCTATTCTGAATTCAACTTCACGCTCTAGTGGTATCCCTGATAATTCTTTTGGGAAAACGTCGGGAAATTCTGAGACAATTGGTACGCCTTCTAGTTTCTTTTCTTTGGGTTTTCTGTCAAATATGCCATGAATGCTAAGCATCATTTACGCATGCATTTATTAGCTTTAATAATTGAAAATAGGCTAACATGACCATCATCCTTATCTCCCGCAATTTCAATAGTCTTTCCACTTACCGTACGTATTTTAACGGCTTTCTTATCGCATAAGATGCGGGCTTGGTTATCGGATAACCAGTCCATACCTAAAATGATATCAAAACCAGCCAGTGTCATAGGAAATAATTGAACAGGTATGGCATATTCAGCTAATAAAATTTCTCCATTCTTCAGGACTTCAGATATTCTGACTAGATTACCATCGGCTGTTTCGACTATTAGGGACTTGTCTAGTTTAACTAAGGGTTCATTTAATAGACTACCAAATCTTTCATCTATAAAACTTTGGTTTGCACCCGAATCAAACAAAACCCTAGCATAGATGTTATTAACGAGAAATGTACCGGTTATGACGTCTGGCACTTCAGCTGCCTTCTGGGTGTTGAGCACAAAGACACGTGCATTTCCCTTCTTGCTGTAACATTCGGTAATTTCCACATACGAAATCGACCTGTTTTGAACTTTGGGTGTAATCTGGATTATCATTTATCATTTAAAGTAGTATAAGGTATTACGCTTTGTTTAACATTCCAGATTTTATTGTTACATTTATCTAAATTATTAAACTTTATATTTTTCTTTCTTTCTTCTTAAATAAATTTTTAATTTTTTTTTCTATTATTTTTTGTAAAGTTATAGTCATGTATTATCTATATACATATATCTAAACATAAATAATGTTTAATTGTTATCACCAACTAATTGAACCATTCGTTTAAATGATGGGTTTAATATTAATGTCATGCTAGTTTTGATTTTATTTTAAAGTTAAGAATAATAATAAAAGAAAATTAAAACTAAAGGTTCAAGGGTTGATATGTGGATAGTAATTATGATGAGGGGATATAACGCAAGATTTTCAAAACCCATTACTGGTTCATTGTTTCCATTTTTCCCGGCTAAATTCCATGTTTTCCAACGAGGCCATTAAGCACGTAATTAATGACCAGATTGACCAAATGATTATACGATTTGAATCGCAATTTTGACTGAATATTTTTGCAACAATTATGAACATTATATTCTAGTATTAAACACCATTTAAGTCCGAGCGAAAATAGCGTGTTTACCAATATTAAGAGACCCGGTTATAGTCCTATATATTAAGCCTACTCTCGTTTTCAAAAGCATGCCACACACCCGCCGTTCCACCCCCTCACTCTAAATCACCCTCTGTGTTATCAGTTTGATCCGCCCATGCCGTAAGAATTCCCACGAGCTCAGCCGGTTATCGATCTGGGCATACTTACAGGTAAGTATAATCCTAAATGAATCTATTCTACATCCAATCAAGGCCCTAACGTCTCGAACGCTATTTATTATTATTAAGTTCGAATATTGAATGCTAAATTGGGGTTTTCGGCATCAAATAAATTACTTTCATGTTCTCGTATGAATGTCAAGTTTGGTGGCCACTGTACATCTTACTTTTATATAAATAAAACAGTTCATAATCTTAATATATAATATATTGTTATAATATTACCACTAAAATTATAACAAGACTATCAATGTATTAAACAATTTGAAGATGACAAAAAACAAAAACATGAGAGAGATATATATTCAGTAACTTTCGATTGTTGTTGCTTCCTTTGTTACATAAGGTTCATATATATACAACTACTTTTACTATTTAGGAAACATATGCATTAAATTTGTGTTGAAAATGTTCATCCATTCACATGGATGTTTCTTTTCTTACACGTTTATAACACTCCCCCTTGGTTGAAACATTTTCAAACTTCGCTGCCTCATTAAAAACCTTGTTAAATGAAAACCCAATGGGAAAAAACTTTAGCTAAGGGAAAAAGAGTGCAGTATATAGCTCCCCCTCAAATTGCAGGTCGTTACATTGTTCGTACATGGCGCATGCCAATATCATGAACATGTTTCCTGAATGTTGCTGTGGGAAGTGCTTTTGTGAAAATATCAGCTGAGTTGTTGCTGGACTGGACATATCTCATTTCAACCTGATTGTCTTTAATAAGGTCTCGAGTATACTCAAATTATCTTGGTGGTATATGCTTTGTTCTGTCACTTTTGATATATCCTTCCTTCATTTGCGAGACACAAGCTGCATTATCTTCATAGATAGGAGTTGGAATTCGATCTTTCTCTAGTCCACAAGAAATCAATATGTGTCGTGACATAGATCTTAACTATACACATTCTCTTGAAGCTTCATGCAATGCAATGACTTCAGCATGATTTGAAGATGTTGCAATGAGTGTTTGTTTCTGAGAACGCCATGAAATCGCAGTTCCTCCATTCTTAAATACATATCCAGTTTGAGATTTTGCTTTATGGGGATCAGATAAATAACCTGCATCTGCATAACCAACTAACCCTTCTTTTGAATCGTTAGGATAAAATAAACCTAAATCAACAGTTCCTTTTAAATACCGAAAAATATGTTTAATGCCATTCCAATGTCTTTTAGTAGGGGATGAACTGAATCTTGCCAATAAATTAACTGCAAAAGAAATGTCAGGTCTTGTACAGTTAGTAAGATACATAAGTGCTCCAATTGCATTGAGGTACGGTACTTCGGGACCAAGAATCTCTTCATTATCTTCGCAAGGACGAAATGGATCATTGTCAACATTGAGTGATCTAACAACCATCGGTGTGCTTAAAGGATTTGCTTTGTCCATATTGAAACGTTTTAAGAGTTTCTTAGTATAAGTTGACTGATGCACAAGTATCCCATTATGCATATGCTCAATTTGGAAACCAAGACAATATTTGGTTTTTCCAAGATCTTTCATTTCGAATTCTTTCTTTAAAAGAGCAATTGCTTCATTAATTTCTTTTTGTGTCCCAATTAAATTTAGATCGTCAACATACACAGCTATGATCACATATCCTGATGTTGTCTTCTTGATGAAGACACATGGACAAATAAGATTATTTGTGTATCCTTTGCTTATCAAATAATCACTCAAAGGATTGTACCACATCCTCCAGATTGTTTCAGTCCATACAAGGATCTTTGTAATTTGATGGAATACATTTCCTTAGGCTTTGAGCTTATTGCATCGGGGAGTTTAAATCCTTTGGGAATTTTCATATAGATGTCACTATCTAGTGATCCATACAAGTAAGCTGTGACAACATCCATAAGGCGCATCTCTAAATTTTTAGAGACTGCTAAGCTGATTAAATATCTAAACGTAATAGCATCCATGACAGGACAATACGTTTCTTCATAGTCAATTCCTGGCCTCTGAGAAAAACCTTGAGCTACAAGTCTTGCTTTATATCTTGTAACTTCATTTTTCTCATTTCGTTTTCTCACAAAAACCCATTTATATCCTACAGGTTTCATTGACTTTGGTGTAATGACAATAGGTCCAAAAACCTTTCGATTGTTTAGTGAGTTTAATTCAGCTTGCATAGCATCTTTCCATTTGTTCCAATCTTGTCGATTTTTACAATCATCTACAGATTTTGGTTCAGGGTCATCATTTTCTTCCATGATATCGCTTGCCACAGAATAAGAAAATATATCATCAATATTTTCCATTTCATCTCGATCCCACATTATATGTGATTTACCATAGTTTATTGACAATTCTTTATTGGAATCATTTATTTCTTCCTGAGGAAATGTTATATCATTTATTCTTTCCTGAGGGAAGGTTTTGTCAATCATTCCCTCCTTAGGGTCAGTATCCTTCTCAGAACCCTTCCTTTTTCGAGGATTTTTATCCTTTGAACCGATTGGCCTTCCACGTTTTAAACGTTTTTGAGATTCATGAGGTGCATTATTATGGTTTTGCTTGCTTGGAATCTCAACTCGAGCTGGAGCATTAGCAGCTGGTATATGAGATTTAGTGACCCTGTTTATATCAGTAAATGCATCAGGTAACTGATTTGCAATTTCTTGTAGATGTATTATTTTTTGAACCTCTGTCTCACTTTGTTTTGATCTTGGGTCTAGGTGTAACAATGATGACACACACCATGATATATCTCTTTCTTGCTTTTTCATTTCTCCCCCTAATGTCGGGAACATTGTCTCGTTAAAATGAAAATCAGCAAAACGTGCTGTAAATACATCACCTGTTAAAGGTTCAAGGTATCTTATGATGGAAGATGTTTCATATCCAACATATATTCCCAACCTTCTTTGGGGACCCATTTTTGTGCGTTGTGGTGGTGCAATAGGAACATATACAGCACAACCAAAAATTCTGAGATGAGAGATATTTGGCTCATTTCCAGAAACAAGTTGTGTGGGATAGTATTTATGATTTGCACTTGGTCTCACGCGGATTAATGATCCAGCATGCATAATTACATGGCCCCAAATAGAAACAGGGAGTTTTGTCCTCATTATTAATGGTCTAGCTATTAGCTGTAGGCGTTTGATCAACGACTCGGCTAAGCCATTTTGTGTGTGTACATGAGCAACAGGGTGTTCTACAACAATCCCCACAGACATGCAATAATCATCAAAAGCATGTGATGTAAATTCTCCCGCATTATCAAGTCTTACTCTTTTAATGGTATAATCCGGAAAATGTGCACGTAATTTGATAATTTGAGCAAGAAATTTTGCAAAAGCAACATTACGAGTCGATAATAAAGAGATATTAGACCATATGCTAGATGCGTCTATTAAGACCATGAAGTATCTAAATGGTCCACATGGTGGATGAATTGGTCCACATATGTCACCTTGAATTCTTTCAAGAAACATTGGTGTTTCTTTATCGACTTTTAATGGCGAAGGCCTTGTAATTAATTTTCCAAGAGAACAAGATGTACATTGAGGCATTTTATCTATTTTGTGGATCTTTTGACCTTTCAGTGGATGCCCATGTGTATTTTCAATGATCCTTTTCATCATTGTGGATCCTGGATGGCCTAATCTGTCATGCCATAAGTTTATGATACCAGAATCGCAACAATTTTCTTTGACTGCCATATGTGCTTGAGGCACATTTATATATGTATAATGCAAACCAGAATGGAGCATTGACAATTTTTCCAATATTTGATCTTTGCTTATGATATGCAAATATTTTTCATTACTAACAGTCCTTGACTGAGTATCATATCCATTATGATATATGTTTCTGAAACTCAACAAATTTCTTGTTGATTTTGGGGAAAATAAATCATTTTCTATTTTGAGCTTTGTACCATTTGGTAATGCTAAATTAGCCTTTCCCACTCCTTCTATCAAGTTTGTAGGACCTGATATTGTATTGATGATCCCTTTTGTTGGTTTCAGTTTATAAAAATATTTTTTAGATCTAAGTATAGTATGCGTGGCTCCACTATCCGCTATACATATATCTTCTTCATTTGTTTGATCTTGTGCTCCGGTGATTTTCATTTTAAATCTTGAAAAATATTAAGAGAAAAAAAAAAATAAGTGTATAACGAAGACATATGATATTTTAATAAGAACTTTATTTAATTGAAACACAAGTAGTACATGAAAGAGAAACTACATAATTAAAGATAATGGGAACACACTTAATAACTGCATCTAATTATAGTAGTCAAGCAACTTTGTTTCAAAGTTCTACCCCAAAGTCTTCAACGCTCAGCTCAGCATTGATATTATTAAAGTTATCAACATGGTTCACTTCTTTCTCTTTTCCTTTTAGAGAGGCTTGGTACAGTTCACACAGATGTGGAGCTGTGCGACAAGCCTTTGCCCAGTGGTTTGTACTTCCACATCTAAAACATGAAGTGCCATTGTTTTCGGACCTACCAGCTTCATTCCATTTATTTTGGTGGTTGGAATTGGTATTGTGTGGGACATGATAATTATTGGCTCTCTGGTTACGACCACGACCACGGCCACGACCACGACCACGACCGTAAGAGTTATTTTTCCATTTGAATGGATGCTTACGATCATTAAAATGCCTTTTGTCAAAATGACCACGTCCACGTCCTCGACTTTGTTCCCATTTATGATCAGAATTTTTATGAGAACTTTTGTGAGCAACATGTGCTTCTGGTATGGCTAATGAACCCGTGGGACGAGATTGATGATTTTTCATCAATAATTCATTATTTTCTCTCTGGTACAAGGAGTAATGCATTTAGATCAGAGTATCTATTAAAATTCTGCAAACGATAATGTGTTTGCAAGTTTATATTTGATGCATGAAACGTGGAGAAAGTTTTCTCTAACTTTTCTTCCTCTGTTACGGGATACCCACAAAATTCTAGCTTTGAACAAATTCGGTATAAAGCAGAGGTGTAATCATTTACCCTCTTAAAATCTTGGAACCTAAGACTGTTCCATTCATCTCTAGAAGTAGGAAGTAAAACTTCCTTTAGATGACCGAATCTGCTTTTCAAATCTTCCCATATCATATATGGGTTATCATAATTAAAATACTCATGCTGTAGTAATTCATCAATATGTTTATGGATGAAAACATCAGCTCTTGCTTTATCCTGGTCAGAGCAATCATTGTATTCTTGGATTGCGTCTAACACATCCATAGATTTTAAATGTCTTTTGACATTTGCTGTCCAAGACATATAATTTTCTCCAGAAATGTTGAGTGCAGGGAATTCGAGTTTTGCTATATTTGACATTTTGTTGCTAAACATAATAGAGCAAATAATAAGATAAATATTAGAATCCATATATATCAATCAACAATGAGATACAATACATTGGTAGAGCTATAAACATATAAAAGAAAAAGAAAATGCCGAAATCTTCAGATGGGAGATTAAAAATTAGAATGAGAAGTAGTATAAGCATTATAGTGACCAACATCAAAACCGGGTGAATCCTTTTGAGAATTTTATCTTGGATAAATTTAATAAGAAGAATGTTTGTTGTAAATGAAATGGGGTTAATGATTGGTTATTTATAGTGAAAATTTATAACCCTTTTATAACGGTTATATTACCGTTTATAACGGTAACATTACCGTTTGTGTGTGTGTATATATATAATATATAATATTAATTGTTTAAAGTAAGATAATAAATAAGATATTAAATACAGTTTATTTTATAAAATATATAATTAGTATGCACAATAATAAGAATAAAATTGTTAGTGTAAATAAATCTAACTTCTAAATGAGATATTAGTGTGCATATATAAATAAAAGTTAGAATAGTTATCAAATTTTAATAACAATGTTTATACACATTATTGCTATTACTCAGTATATTAGTTAGTATATGTATATGCATAGATATATATCTAATGTACCTAATTAAAGAAGTGTTTATGATGCTTATGTAGGTACCTTTGTGTCTATTACCTTTCTTGGTTAGGATATAAGCGGCTCGTGCTGATAACGTGTTATAATATTACCACTAAAATTATAACAAGACTATCAATGTATTAAACAATTTGAAGATGACAAAAAACAAAAACATGAGAGAGATATATATTCAGTAACTTTCGATTGTTGCTGCTTCCTTTGTTACATAAGGTTCATATATATACAACTACTTTTACTATTTAGGAAACATATGCATTAAATTTGTGTTGAAAATGTTCATCCATTCACATGGATGTTTCTTTTCTTACACGTTTATAACATATATATATATATATATATATATATATATATATATATATAATGTTTTACAGAGTATAATAAAAAAAATCACTTTGGTGACTAAACTCAATATAGAGCCGTGTATATTGAGCTATAATATATGTATGAAATATTCTGTTTATGGACTTATTTATTTTATTTCTTATCAAAAGGATTATTTATTACCTACTAGGTTTTTAACCCGTGTATGACACGGGTGGAAATATTGAAATTTTCAAACTAACACGTGTCATTTGAAAGGACAACATAAGTTGTTATATGTTATTCAGGACGACAACATACTTTAAGTTGTAAATAATATTTGTACGAAAACAAATAATTGTGAAATACAAAGATAAACCAAAATAACATTCAAATTACAGTGAAAATACAATCAAAAGTTAAAAATGTAAAATACATAAGCTATTAAAAAACTTGCTTATAAACAATATTGATTCTTTATTTGTAACTTTGTCTTCCTTTTTTAATATAAGAATTTTGACACCACTCTTCGCTCTTGATAAAGCTACATAGAAATGTTCATGTGTAAACACCGGGTCTCTGAGATATATGTCAACTCTTGCTAGAGATTGACCTTGACTTTTATTAATGGTCATTGCAAAACAGAATACAACTGGAAAAAAAACTACATTCTCTTCAATTTATACGAAAGTTTCTTATCTGAAGGTGTTACACAATAACGAATTATATAAGTGCGATAACTAGCATTAGTACCTGAAATAACTTTTACTTCAACAAAACGCCCACCCAAATTAATTACTCGCAATCTAGTTCCATTACACAAATCGTTCTTCTCATATTCTTTAGCAACATTATTGGCACATCGACTTTTAGAACCAATCTATGAGTCAAAATAATTTTGGTTTTTCTGATTTATTTAGTATAATGTGTTTTTGAAAATTTTAGTTCAAATTAAAATATAAAAATATAATTGGTATGGTCTTAATTAAAAACCAAAAAATTGATTTTTTTTATATGGAGTATAACTAAATTTGTTAATTTTGTTGCTAAGTATGGAAACAATATAAATTGAGTAAACCAGATATAAGTAAAAAAATAATTGTGAAATATCTTTGCGCCTCTAATTAACATAAATTTATTCGTATATACATTTTAATTAAAACATATATTTTAATTAGTTTTAAGAAAATAAAATAGTATGGATAACTAGAAATTATGTTTCCTATCAATTTTAAAAAAGAAAATAGAAAAAAGAAATATGTAAACATACATTAAATGTTATTAAAAATTCGTTTATTAAAACTGTATAATTTAGTTAATAATAAAAATATCAAAAATCATTTATAAATTTATGTTAGAAGTGCCAAATTTTTAAGTAATAACATATTAATTTTTATTTACTATATTTTAGTTAATAAAGAAATTATACTTTAGTGTATTAACGTATTTAAAATAAAATGTTACCGTTCAAAATGTTAATAAGTAGTTCTCTTGGCGTTGAAGCTGCACGCTTACAAAAAATATGCATACTTAAAAAAATTTAAAGGGTAACTAAAAAATATTAAACCGACTAACTGTTTGAAATCTTCTTATTGGAAGGCGTTGATTGACCAAAAATTACGTTTTCTTTAATTTTGAATACATCTGTAATAGAATATAATATGGTTAGCATATGAAAAAGATGAACATAAATATAAAAACAGAATTTTATAGAGCATGATTTTCAATTTTGTTGACTTAATGAATGATTTTAATACACAAAACAGATAAATTAGAAAACCAGGAAACCAATTAGGTTATTTATATTTGATGTTCATAAATATATTAAAGACATGATAATTAGAAATATTACACATAAAAACAACAATAACACAACTTACTCAACTAGATATGAAGACTATCGACTAACTTGAATCCACATAGATGATCAGAAATTCATTTATGTAAAAGTATCTAACCCACAAATATATTTCTAGAATAGTAGCCCATGTTACAAATGAGTTGAAAGCATATCAACAACCATATATATATAGACAACCATAAAATTTCATAAATAACAAATTAACCAACAAAAATCAATCAATCAATCAATCAATCATACCCAGTAAATTAACCAACAAAAATATTTAACATAAGTTTGTAACCAAAATATAAACATTTAGATTGTATAAATAAAAAGGTAATACTTACACAAACTTACTATACACCTAAACTAAAAAACCAAATGAAGACATGAACATGTTACAATCATATTAGCCCACCATTAACGTCTTCGACATTTCACAAACAAAAAAAGCAATTTTGCTTCACAATCCAAAAAACAAAACAAACTATAGCAGCCTGATTAATATACAACTAAGGTTTTTAAGGTATTATGAGTTTCATTTCAACATTAATAAATAAATAAAGATACATTTTATTATAAATTATTTTGTAATTAAACTTTTGTTTTATTTCGATTCAAAGACCTTTTAGTTAAATGTATTAAGTTAAATCGAAGTAATAAAGATTTATTATACTAATTTCACTAATTAAGTCTAACTAAACTCATATAGAGATAATTAAAATTAAACCGGTTAATTTTAATTTTATTACATAGAAGTCATTCCCTAATTAAAGTTCTAATAAAGTGACTGCAATCTAAAGTAAATTATGTTTCAAACTCTTTAACATCATTACATTATTTAAAATCAATTTCATTATATAACTATTATTTCAATTTGTATACATTAATATGGACATTTATGCGTAACTAAAAATTGTTCAAATATAAAAGATGTAAACTTTGTTGAGATTGGAGACTATTAAAAAGTACAAAAGAGTTGTTAAATTCGGTTATTAAGAACATAAATAAATAAATGTGTAAATGATTGGAATGTATCATTAAAATTAAAGATGATGATTATTTAGCATTAATAAGCAATTATAGTGAATATCTAAGATTTTTAAAAATTAATTTGAAATAAGTAATTAACAACATATTAAATTGGTCAAATAGATTAATGAGTATTTAATACAAAACATATTGACTTTTTAGTATAATCAAAAGTAAATTATTTAAATTTTTAGTATATATCAAATTTGTCATTTATACTAATTAAAATTTGGTCAAATATAAAAGATGGAAAGTTTTAATAGATTAAATTTGTCATTTAATACAAAACATATTAACTTTTTTAGTTTAATGACATTGAATACTATTAAAAACTACAAAAGATTGTTGCAAAAGTCGTCAATTTCGGTTTTGTAAAAACATAAATAAATAAATGTGAATATTATTATAAACAAATTTCCATTTTTCTTGGAAATTTAGTAACGAAACAATATACTGTTAATTTTTTTAATTATCACGAAATTATTGTCAACACTTTAGCATCATTACCTTATTTAACAATAAATTTCATTAGATAATTCTTTTTTTCAATTTTATACATTAATCTTGACATTTATGCCTAATTAAAAATTGGTCAACTATAAAAGATGGAAAGTTTTATTTTTTGTTTACTTTATTAGTTTATTTTTTAATTTAGCCTGAATAAATTAGACAAATTGGTAATTCTTGACATTTATGCCTAATTAAAAATTGTTCAAATATAAAATATGGAAAGTTTATTGAGATTGGAGACTAATAAAAACTACAAAAGAGTGTTCAAAATTCGGTTCTTAAAAACAGAAATAAATAAATGTATAAATGATCGGAATGTATCATTAAAATTAAAGACAATGAATATTTATCATAAATAAGCAATCATAGTGAATATCTAAGATTTTTTAAATATAAATTTGAAATAAGTAATAAACAACATATTATATTTGTCAAATAAATTAATGTGTATTTAATATAAAACTTATTAACTTTCGAGTATATTCAAAAGTAAAGTATTTAAATTTTTAATATACATTAAATTTGCCATTTAGACTAATAAAAAATTTGGTCATATATAAAAGATGGAAAGTTTGTTGACATTGAAAACTATTATAAACTTCAAAAGATTGTTGCAAGAGTGTTTAATTTCGGTTTTTAAAAACAAAAATAAATAAATGTAAATATTATTATAAAAACTTTTTTTTTTTAGAAATTTACTAATTAAACAATATACTATTAATTTTTTTTAATTATCACGAAATTATTGTCAAGACTTTAGCATCATTAACTTATTTAATAATAAATTCATTAGTAATTCTTTTTTCAATTTTATACATTAATCTTGACATTTATGCCAGATGAAAAATTGGTCAAATATAAAATATGGAAAGTTTTTATATTCTATTTAGTTTATTAGTTTATTTTTTAATTTGAACGAAATAATTTAGACGATGTAAGGCCCCTTTACCGGTGCCCTACATTTGGGCGTTGGATTTACTCATAAACACAGTTCTAAATATCAGAGTTAATTAAAACTTTCATGGAATAATATAAAACATCAACCATTCATTACAATTATCCATAATTTGTCTTTTAAAACATAACATAAATTATAACATTCAAAACATCATGCAAATCTTCAGATGCCAGCCTCTTCAATCCTGCCATGTGTCCAACTCAAACCAACTGTCTCAATCTGTTAACCTGCGTGCATACTAAAAGTCAGCTACGCTGAGTGAGTTCTAGTTAATCACACATTATACCATACATACACTTATCTTCAATTATGCGTCCGAAGACTCATAATCATATTTTACTAATTTACTTTCATTACATAAGTTCATACACGTTCATACTTTATTACTATCATACTATATAAATTTACTGTCCTTTTCTATCTCGGATATTATTAGGATCCGATCCCTTCCTTTTTTATTTCAGATATTATTAGGGTTGATCCCTCTTTCCTTTGTCTATCTTAGATATTATTAGGGTCTGATCCCTTTCTTGTCTATCTCAGATATTATTAGGGTCTGATCCCTTTTTACTTCTCTATCTCAGATATTATTAGGGTCTGATCCCTCTTTCTTCATCTTCGTGCATTCGGTTTTTACATACTCATAACATACATATACTTTCTTTATTCATTCATACATATCCATACATTATACATCTATCATTCACATTCAACTATCATACGCATACCTCCCTCGTCAACACGTGCAATATCCGAAGATCGTTCACGTATCGACAAGCTTTCATTCACATTTAAGATCTACATACATAACATATAAACCATATAAGGCATACACTTACCAGTCAAGGTAAGTGAATTAACTATCACATCGAGTATGCACACAGCCCCGAAAACATAACACATAAATGGGGCTAGAAACTCACGTGAATGCGGTTACGTTCATCGTTAATGGTAATCCCTTTCTTGAGTTGTGCACGACTAACTGTATAACAATTACACGTATCAATTAACTATTACTACTCGTATCGTATTTCTATCTTTATATAACCCACAACGAACGGGGGTCCGGGGGCAGCGCCCCTGGCAGCGGGGTTCTAGGGGCAGCAGCCCCTAGCGGGGTCCAAGGGGCAGAGCCCCTGGCTGGGGTTAAGCTGCCAGGTCAGCTTGGAAAAATTTTATTTTCAATAACTGTCTTAACGCATTTTCCATTAGGATTTTAAGTTATTCTTTTATTCACTTACTCATTCGTTAGCCCGATTCGTGGTCTGGTACTGGATTACTTTTACTTAGCATTTTAAGCGAACTTAACTTAAGCGAACTTAACTTAAGCGAACTTAACTTAAGTGAACTTATCAGTGGCGAACTTAACGCCAACGAACTTATAGCAGCGAAGTTAACTGGATGCGAACTTGTATGAGGCGAAGTTAACCATATGCGAACTTGCATGTAACGAAGTTAACCCCAGGCGAACTTGCATACGTGCGAACTTATCACCAGGCGAACTTATGGATAGGCGAAGTTATCTACAATAGCGACGGGTTTTGATTTTTAACTTCATAAACATCTCTGTTCAACCCGTAACCCTTGGATATGATGCTAATCGATCCCGTGAACATTCCCATGGTCATTTTTTGATAAGATTCGGCCCGAAAACGCATAAAGGTTGGATCTTTAAGCTAAAACGTTCAAAACTAGATCTTAGGGTTCCATTTTAAACGAGCCGTTTATGTTCACGGGTTCAATAGATTCGTTTTATCATCAAGTTCGTTACTTTCTGTTTCACTTAGATCCGATCTACTATTGTTTCACGTTTTAAGACTAAACGCTCATAAAAACGTAAGCTTTGAGATCCAAAAACATACCTTTACGTTTTCGCTTTGGTCTCGATTAGCTAGATTATGAACTTCGAATCTTGTGTCTACCTCGAATCACGTTCGCTTGGCTCAGATTTCACCTCTCTCTCTCTCTCGGCCGCGTATAAGGTGGTATGTGTGTGTTTTTGAGTGTGTAGAGAATAAGATGGAAAGAAATGAGGATTTGGGGTTTTAGGGTGGTTTAAGGGAGTACTTATACTCCTAAGGCCCATGGACCCTAAGCCCATCTCATCCATAATCCTATATTGATTAATCTAAGTCCATGATCCTTTCTTTACTAATTATTAACGTGACATCACTAAACGTAACTTTTCTTTATTTAATACTAAAATATTTAGGATGTTACAGACGAATCGGTAATTCTTGGCATTTATGCCTAATCAAAAATTGGTCAAAAATAAAAGATTTAAAGTTTATTGAGATTGGAGAATATTAAAACTAAAAAAGAGTGGTCAAATTCGGTTCTTAAAAATTAAAATAAATAAATGTATAAATGATTAGAATGTATCATTAAAATTAAAGATGATGAATATTTTAAAATAAATAAGCAATTATAGTAAATATCTAATATTTTTTAAATATAAATTTGAAATAAGTAATCCA
Organism: Bidens hawaiensis; assembly: GCF_021521415.1. Classification (NCBI taxonomy): domain Eukaryota; kingdom Viridiplantae; phylum Streptophyta; class Magnoliopsida; order Asterales; family Asteraceae; genus Bidens; species Bidens hawaiensis. The sequence goes on along the minus strand of NW_027497704.1, from coordinate 14,414 downwards.
CCATATATTAACTTGGTCAAACAAATTAATGCGTTTTTAATACAAAACTTATTAACTTTCAAGTATACTCAAAAGTAAATTATTTAAAATTTCCCATATATATTAAATATGTCATTTATGCTAATTAAAATTTGGTAAAATATAAAAGATGAAAAGTTTGTTGAGATTGAACACTACTAAAAACTAAAAAAAGATTATTGTAATAATGGCCAATTTTGAATTTTAAAACAGAAATAAATAATTGTAAATATTATTATAAAAAAACATTTCATGATTTGAAATTTCAATAAATAATTGTTAAAACTTTCAATATAAGATTCAAAAATTTTAACACAGAAAATAAAGATTGTTATTCATATAAAAATGAATTAATTTATATGAATTATCTGAGCTACATAAAATAAAAAATGATATAAAATTAATAACTAAAATACATTAGTAATGACCAAAACAAACACAACCAACTTACTCTACATCAAATACTTTTTCCATGCAATTAGCCAATCTATCAATTTGGGCCGTCATAAACTAAAATTATTAAAAATAAAGTAATGTTAGATATACTGAACTATTAAAAAGCAAATTAGTAAGAATTATCAATGAATATAATCGGAATAATTAGCATGATAATTTCGGTAAGGAAATAAATCAACAATATTTTCGTATATCTCAAAACCTTCAACATGTCTATTGAATCTTGGAAGGAGTAGCTGGAACTTTGGTGACCCAGTCCTACCATGGCTAGAGCTAGTCTCCAAATCGTCCTTAAACTGTAAATATGAATAGAGGGAGCTCTCAACATATAAAAATAAAACTGTAAATATGAATTTCAATAAATCTTACATCAGTAAGAACACGCATTTGGTGACCAGGTCCTACCACGGCTCGAGCTATACTCTGAATGGTCCTCAAACTTCATGTTACTTGCCGTATATCTCATAAAATTTTAGACCTAATAAAAAAACACGGTCATAAAATATTAACATTTCAAATCAATTGATGGTTACATAGAGACAACATAAAATATAACCTAGAACAGACTGTTAGGAAATCATACTCCTTAAAAAACCATACAAACAAGTCCCAAAGTCCCTAAACCTAAATCATATAAACAAATCCCAAATTCCCTAAAACCTAAATCATATGAAGAAAATATATAACCTTCAACTCAATCCTTAAAAGTTAAGGATTGAGTTGAAAGGTATAGGTTGAGTTGAGTGCTTGATCCCTGCATCAATCCACACAAAATCTTGTAAGATGATGTAAAATCTAAAGACCCTAAATATAAAAACAACATACTTACCTTTTCAACAGAAAAATTTTAGGAGCAGAAAGCCTCTGCATAGACTTGTTATATCGTTAGACGTTCTTTCTCTACCTCATAGGCCATTAACCAGTTCCTTAAAGCTCGAATCAGTATTTGCTCTCTTCGAACTCCCGTTCGTTTTTTTGTGATATCCTCCCCTTTAGCTAGACCCCTTACTTTCCTCATCTTCATCGTCGCCGTCATTCTCTTGCCCTTCTTCGTTTTTCCTGTTTCAAATCATATTTTCGCTAAAGATCATCAACAGCAGATTAAAAAATGTAAGAAATCCTAAAATCATATTCTAATATAACTAATAATCCAATTCACCACAACTTCAAATAAATCTACCTTGAATTGTGAATTTGTAGTCATATACAAATCATGCATATAAACATAGTGGTGACAACACCTGTGAGTGGAAACAAGTCATGGGGTCGGAACCTCCATTAATGCAAAAATGTGGCCGAGTGTTATAGATCTGCCCGTCATGAGAGCAAACAATCGGTAGCTCCACCATCCAATTCCGTCGCTTGAGGTTTGAGAAAGTATAATAGAAACAGTTTTAGGGTTGAGAGAGAGTGCGAGAGATGACTGAGAGGTTGCATTTGAATTTTGAAATTGAATGTCATTTGTTTTATCTTCTCTCTGAGAGCTGGCGTTTTGAATCTTGAATTCCACATTTGGCCACCTCATGTTATTTTATTCAAATTTTGTGTGCTAAAAACACCTGTACATCTGCTTTAAGGTATTGCATCTCTTAAATTTAAGAGTTTCTGAGTGAAATTACCCTTTTGCCCATCCTATATGTATTTTAATATAATATAGATATGTTTAATAGATCATTTGTTTTATATGTTTTGAATTTGGGAAGAGTTATGTGTGAACATCAACAATTTCTAGTTAATTATTTGTTTCCCTTTTTTGTAAAAGTGAGAGGTTTAATCTGGCAGTTTGGAATATGGGTGATGGCATTGTGTTAATATTGTTAATGTTCAAATTTCAAAAGGCCTAAGCTGAATAGATTATTGCAAAATTAATGTACTTTGCATATAGGTATGCTAAAGTTAGTGTACTTTATTAAAGTTTAATCATGCAATAATATATTTTGATTATTTAGGTATAATGGATTGTAACAGAGGTATCAAGCGTGATAACTTACTATTCGATAGACACATGCATTTGATATTATTAGATTTTGGACTCTGTAGATCGTTGGATTGTAGAACACTGGATATAGTCAAAGCTGCAAATTTGTGAATATATGATGGTGGAGCGGCGAAGCTGGATGATGGTGGTGAAGCGGCGGCTCCTGAACCTAAAATTAGGGTGCTTTTGTTGAAGAAAATACATAGTGCAGGTCTATGCGATCTGTTTTTCAGAAACCGCCATGAAATTTACACCTAATATGTTAGTCGGTCCATTCGTTTTTTTTTAAATATGATCTTGTAGTTTGTATTTTATTAAATTAAGCTAGTCAAAGACATATAGGAGAAATGTATTACAATCATAAGGTCAAGAATGGACACATTTTTGCTCATTAAAATCACTATATTTACTTCGTTTAATATCTGAAGTGTTATTATTAGCGAATGCATTCAATAGATGATAATCATTTCATTGTTCTTTATATTTTTAATTTTATTTTTTGTGCCAGTTTCCAAGCCTATGCTTCATTGCATGACCTTATTGATCTTGGATAGGTGATCAACTGGCAATAGGAAAAGAACAGGACAGTAGGAATGGGGAGCAACATGTACCCTTCATTCGCGTAAGAATTGGTTGCCGTCTTACCTGTTGACGAGTTGATTAAAAAACCATATGGATTTGTTTGTGCCTTCCCTGGTATGTCCCTTGCATATAAAATTATATATACATAACAGCTTTTGAATTAACAGGAAAAACAAAAATCTTAGGCATAAAGTATATGGGTTTTTGGTTATCAAATAGTTTACTTGATGCATTTTATGTTATCTTTGGATATTAACTGGTTACGGCGAGTTCGATCCGAACCCATTTGCACCAAAGTGAATTATATCACTTTGGTGCATTTTGTGTTAATTAAAATCGGCCGTTAGTAATAATTTGACTCGGGTTTGGTTGCATAGTTTGGGCTTTGTTGGGACGGCATCTTTTAAAAATGCATAGTATATTGTCACCACTATGTTTATAGTTAGTAATTTTGTTTTGAGAAACTTGGGTAAATGAATTTGTAGGTCGAAATTAATACAACTAAAAGTGAATTGTAGTTTAACACTATATTAAAAGTTTTAGGTTCAATATTCATTTTGAGTTTGGGGCATCAAGGGGCAAACAACAAATCTTATAGCAGTTATTAAAGACCACCAAAATGCAGTAGCAGGTTTTTCATCTTTGGAACCTGGGAATTACCCGAATTCTTTTGTTGGCAGATCTACTCAAAACGAAACAATGTATTATACTATGACTTTAAATGATTGGTTTAAAAAACTTATTTCACTTTGGATTGTATTTGGATGTTAATAAGATCTTTAAGCCATATGACCTATGAAGTAATTTGTTATTTCTTAGTATTAGTATCAGTTTTGGTTTGTATCAAAACGTGTTATGAGCAAACTAAGTTTTGGTTATTTAAAAAAGAATCAGTTGTGGTTTGCGTAAGATATCGAGGACTTTAATCAGATAAATCGTGTTCGGTTTAGAAATAGGTATAAGCAAACTAGATTTACAAAAGTACGGGGCTATATGCTAAATTACCAACACTACATAATATGACCCTTGAGATTTGTATGCATCTGACTCTTATAATATAATGAGATGAATTTTTTGTTTGAATAATAAAAATTTAAGTTTTAATTTTAGAAGTTTAGGTTTAAATTATTAAGTTTGGAAACAAACAAAAGCTTAAATTGTAGTATTAAATAAAGCAAGTTTATTTGATATTATGTATATACTAAGAACTTAGGACTTTGTTGGTAATTATCGGGAGACCTTCTCAAAAAAAATATTTACTTATACTCGGTTGTGTTTAAGGTAAGTCCACATGTAATTTCAAAACATATTTAATTATTCATGTAGAATGACAGTTCACGTGTTTTTAAGGTCACATATAACAATGTTATATGAATTCCTGCATATTGTAGGTTGGTAAGATGTGGGATGGATCAAGGATGCAAAACTCAAATCCTCACACATTAAGCTGAGATATTGAAAGAAAAATATGTTGCATTGTTGCCGCTACGTGGAAGGTAAAAATGGAAGGCTGGAGAAGTTAATCGAAGAGAAATTTAGATGCTCAAGATATGTAATTCTTAGGTGATGTGTCAAAAGTGAAAATTTTTAGTTCGAATAGGATTGCTTATTGTAAAAACTGAAATCATTGACTTTATCACCTAATTAATTCTATATTGAATTGTGAAATATTGTGCTTTTGACAAATTCAAGCATAATATTATAGTTAAAAAACAATTATAAGTAACGTAACAAACAAATATATACATATTAAATAAAAAAAACTTGGTTTTAGAAAAATATAATTGTAAAATGATTAAAATCAAACAACTATATAAACCCGAGTAACACACGGGTTAAAAGCTAATATATATATAATTTAGTTGAAGATAACGTATATAAAGCATATCATAAAAATATGTGGCTAGGCTGGCTCCATCTCTCCTTCAATGAATATCATTCATAACTTGGCTAAAAAGCTTTGATATCATAGATAAAATAACAATTTCAAATTTTGCTTCTACTCATTTTCGTCATTCAATATGTTCAGTGATAAAGGTGTTAAAGGGTTTGAATCTTCTTTCCCTTCCTCCATAGAAAGGTCAGAAACCTGTCGTGACTTAGACTTTCCAAATATTCTAATAGCAGCAAGCAACTTTGATAAATCATTTACAACTGGGCATGGAGGTGTGAGAAATATTTATAGAGGTAAGTTTGTCAATGGTTCAAAATAAAATTTTCACTTATTCAAATAGCAAGAAAACTTGTGATTTAATTATATTCCGAATTAGATTTGTTGAATTTTGTTAGTTGTCTAGTTCGTTGTTTAATCTATTTCAGATGACATAAGCTTTCTTGGGTTCTTATTTACTTATTAAACACGAATTGAGGAATGTTTTTTTAGAAAAGGAATTTTTATAGTTCTAATTCCTAAACCTATTAATTGTGCATTTCAGGAACCTAAAAAATCAATTATTATTTTTAAATTAACCTAATAGCAAAGAAATAAGAGAAATATATGCGATGAGAAAGAATTCATTAATCATGTGTAGAATACAATAAGATAAAACAAGATATTTTATAGGGGCTGAGAAAATTTGACGAATAAGTCAACTCTATTTTAGGTGTTAATAACCATAATATTAATTATCCGTAACACTCTCCCTTGGTTATCAACTTCATATTTTTGGAGATGCTGCCTCGTTAAAAACTTTGCTATGAAAACCCATGCGAAAAAATCATAGCTAAGGAAAAAAGAGTGGAATGTGTATTGTCTCCCTCTGATTTATATATCCGTTAAAATGGTAAATAACGATCTTATGTGAAAGTTACCCAAAAATTTTGTAGTCAATCATTTGCATATTCGTCCCTTGACATGTGAATTCTTAAGTTGAACAATGTTGCATGATCTATAGATGAAAAATTCTATTGTTTCATCTGGTAAACATATCAATTGTATCCATAACCCTATTGTGTTTCTCTACATCAATAAGACTAACCAAACATGTTTTGATGGGTTAGTAAAATAAAATCTCATATCTTTCATACTTGAAATATATGTTTTAATCCATTCCGATGTCTGTAGCCGGACGCATGCCGATAAATATATAAAATAATGTATTGTTAGCAATATATATTAATACACATATGCATTTAGTTCTGGTACTTGATAATCCATGTTTGATTAAATCCAAATGATCTAGTCTTTGATATAATCATGCTATTGATCAAATACATTAACCGTGTGTATTGTGTGTGTTGTGAGAATATTTGGACAGAGTAATGAGGCAATTCATGATAAAATAAGAACTCTATTAAAATTAGAATAGATTACAAGGTAAATATAGAAGACGACTCATTCGTTAGACATGGATAAAGAATGAGTGTTCCATTCTCTAAGTCATCTGTTATACATATCATAATGAATGACACTACATACGTAAATATTCATTCGTTAAACACCCCTAACGAATGAAGAACAAAACACACGGACTCATTCTTTATTATAACACTAAAGAATGAATCTTACATTATTTTACCAATATTCCTCTATACATTAAACTATTCTCCAAATACGTTAAGCAAAGACCGAGACGATAAAAAAATGTATCAACAAACTCCCCCTCGTCTCGAGCTTTGTTGTCTTCATACTTTAAATCTGCTGGTCTTCCAATAAGCACAATATGAATTCCAAATGCATGACAAACTTTGAGGAAAAGTCTTTAACGGGACTTTCTTAAACATTCGCAGCGGCTTTACGTTAAGCACCAATTTCCTCCAGCCAGTGCGCGAATCAATCTTATCAACATATTTCCTTGTTGGCACCTGTGGATTAAATAACTTAGAACCATACCTTACCTCGTGCAAAAGATGATGATAGAACCATCTTGCCAATTGATTATCTCCACAGTTCATAAATGGTTTATTTGCCAATGTACAAATATCCCATCGTGGCATGGTAAGAACATCAGTACGAAATAATGAATGCCATTCTCCCACTTCACGATACATACTTTAAGTTCCGGTTCGTACATCCACGAGACATCTTACCTTTAATGGTCTTCACTACTACAAATTTCGCCATCTGATATGCAGTCAAAGGAGCATTCGATTGCAAATAATATTTTTTCCGTTCGTACCGCAATCTCTATCATCTTGTTCATCTTCTGAGCATTATAATTAATCATATCATCATAAGTGTGTTGTGTCTCAGGTTCAGTCACTTTCTCCTTACCTTTCTTCTTCTCAACCTCCTATCTAGAACGCTCTTCGGCTGCTTCATAATGTTCGGTCGTGAAAAACGGAATCCCATCATCAGAATTAAACTGAGTATACACATTAGGGTATTCCTCAGCCGTCACGTCTTTCCATCTCCACGTCATTATAGTTAGTATTCCAAGAAGCAACACTCTTATCAAACCCAACCTCCTCAGTTCTTCAATCTCCCCATCTACTTGTCTTTCCAACTCTTCCACATCATCTTTATTTAATTTAAGAAGAATAGAGATATGTTCTTTAGTCAAACAATGGTCAACAAACTGGCCTTCTTCTATCTCATCAGCATTCACCATACTCATCACAACTTTGTCTTCATCAACAAATAACACCATCTTCACTTTCAACGTATTAACGAGTTGTACCTCAGTCGAATCATGATAAACTACTAACTCCTTCCCAACTTGAGAATCCATGTTTGATTCAATACGAATGATCTAGTCTTCGATATAATCGTGTTATGGATCAATTACGTAAATTGTGTGTAATGTGTGTGTTTAGAGAATATTTGGACAAAGTAGCGAGGCAATTTGTGATAAAATAAGAACTTTGTTAAAATTACAATAGATTACATGGTATATATAGGATATGACTCATTTGTTAGACATGCCTAATGAATGAGTGTTCCATTAGCCAAGTCATTCGTTATACAGTCAATAGAGAATGACACACATACGTTAACATTCATTCGTTAAACACCTTTAACGAAAGAAGAACAAAACATGCGGAATCATTCGTTATTATAACACTAACGAACGCGTCTTACATTATATTACCAAAATACCCCTATACATTAAACTATTCTCCAAATACGTTAAGAAAAGACCGAGATGATAAAATAATTTATCAACAGTACTTCTGAACCAATAATGTTACATCCTCTAGATGTACTTTGATGGATTGATAAATATATAATTACACATATGCCCGAACTGCAGGTCGAGCAATAATTGCAACATGTTAAGGTCTTTCAAAATTTCTCCCTTTAAAAGCTCGATTATTTTTCTCAATGATGTGTACATCATCACCGTAAAACTTTGATAAAAATATGATAAAATTTTATCAAATTAATATGCCTCGTTATCAAATTATCTTATGATTTTTGCTTGACCGGACATATTAGTTCATACGTATTTTGATAACTTCGTAGAACATTTATAGAGTTTTTCATGTCAATGCTTCATGCATTTTCAATCCAATAGGGGCTTCCTTACACCTTGACAAATTTTGCATGTACATTCACTAATTTTAAGAGTTTTCTACATGTATTTATTACTTAGCAAATTAATTAAAAAATCTATAATATTCAATCCATCCTCATTCCATATTGTACCATTGTTATACATTTGGGATCTCATAATCCACAAATTATGTTTATTTGTGCACAAGGATGACATCTTTAAGATGTTTCAAATGCATTTAAACATTCAACAACCTTAGGAAGTTTATTGGGAGTTCCAATTATATTCAAGCAATCTATGCATAAAAATAATCTTAATCTATCCATATCTAATTTTGTATACAACAATAATAGAATTCTCAAGAACTTACTTTACATGAATTTAAAGATTCTAATCCATCAAGGAATTTCATGTAAATTTTTGTACCATATGAATCACAACATTCATAAGACGCATATGAATTCTCTCTTTTTTTTTTGTATTACCACACTAATAAGATGTTGAAAAATCATTGCATCTATCACAAGAGAATATACCTTATCATAATCACTTGTGTATTACATTCAAAACTTACAAAATAAATAATATCATATATACATATCCCAAATGGATTTATTTCTCATATAAGCAACCTACTAATTTGGATACACTAATAGACAACGATTAAGGATAAGGTATCACCAAATCTCACGCTAATCCCATAACCCTTCTGGTTTCGGATATACATGTCTCGGATGTTTCAAGTATAATCGTCGGGTTCGAGTTTTTTTGTTTTGTTTTTGCCATCTCTAACCGTGTGTGAATCCTACCGGATCGTGTGGGTCCACAAAAAGTGGGTCATCGAGGAACATTGACCAAATGAACTCATATTAAACTCATTCCAACGACATTGGAACCTGCTCGCCGAACCTTAAATAGAAATGCTAAACCCTAAAGCTAAACCCTAAATATGCAAGATTAAGTTTTAACGAGCCTGTTCCAACACTTTTGGATTATGTTCAAATGGAGTTCCTTTAGTTAATGGTTCTCTGGTTCCCCACATTTTTGTTATCCTTTTGGATTTCAGGTAAGGTAACTAACTTATTATCATCAAAATCATCTTCACTTAATTATTAATAAAACAACAATGATAGTAACTTTTTCTTTGATAATATTATTTTAGTGAAAGATAATTTCTATGCATACATGGTTTCCCTCACTCCATTTTAAATTTTGCTTCATCAATAATAAGGCTCAATAATACAGGTAATTCTGAAACTTATTGTCACTCTATACAATTGTCACAACCTTGTCGTCACTTCGAGTTTTCAGATATTCTGTTAGCAACAAGAAACTTTGATGAATCGTTAGTAATTGGCCATGGGGGGTTTGGAAAAGTGTACAAGGGTAAGATTATAGCTGGAGCACTTCCTATTGTTGTTGCCATTAAGAGGTTAGACTCCATTTCCAATCAAGGTGCAACTGAGTTTTGGGCTGAAGTTGAGTTTCTCTCTAAGTCCGCCACCAGAACCTTGCTTTTTTGTTAGGATATTGTGATTATGGAAAAGAGAAGATCCTTGTTTATGAATATATGTCCAATGGCACACTTGAAGATCATCTCCATAAACTTGGTACTCGGCTTTCTTGGATTCAACGACTAAATATTTGCATAGGTGTAGGTCGTGGGTTAGAATATCTTCACATGGGTAAAGGGACTGAAGTTGGGGTGATACATCGTGATGTTAAGAGCTCTAATATTTTGTTAAATGGAAATTGGGAAGCTAAAGTGTCAGACTTCGGGTTATGCAAACTATGCCCATTAAATCAGTCATTGACATATGTAGACACACATGTTAAAGGCACTTTTGGGTACCTTGATCCAGATTATTTTTACACTGGAAGGCTGACACGAAAGTCTGATGTGTATGCTTTTGGGGTGGTATTGTTGGAAGTGTTGTGTCGGAAGCGTGCAGTAGATAGTAGTCTTGATGAAGATCAATGGAATTTAGCAAAATGGGTTCAAGAATCCATCAAAGAAGACAATCTAAAGCGAATAATCGATTATGATATAAGGGGTGCAATATCCCCAAAATGTTTGAAGGGCTTTTTTCAAATTGTGTTAAGTTGTTTGAGTAACAACCCAAAACAACGCCCGACAATGGATAAGGTTGTGGTCATTCTAGTGTATATACTAAAGTTACAAGACTAAAGGGACAACATTATTGGGTAAAGTGGTAGATAGGTTTACTTTCCACTCCAAGGCAGTGATTCTTGGTAATTCTGGTTCTTCTTGGATTATATACAGAGATTCTTTTATGTATTTATTAATTTTTTTCACATATCAACAAAATTTACAAACTATCATCTTTTATTATATAACAAGTTGTAGTTCATATGTTTGTATATAATGTGTTTTTGTTCTTCTTCTTCAGCGCATGATATTTCAAAGCTACTAAGTAGTAACAAGAACAACAATTTGCTTCTAGGAGGCTCTTCATATAGTTCATTACAAAGTACAAGTTTGAAAGTGTTTACTTTTGCTGATTTGGAAAGAGCTACATGTAACTTTAGTCCAGATTTTCTCTTATGTGAGGGAGGTTTTGGAAATGCGTTCTTTGGTTGGCTTTAAAAAGACACATATACTCCTTTAAGCCCCACGAATGGAACTTCGATTGTAATTAAAGAGCTCATTTCATCAAGCTATCAAGGGTATGACCAATGGCTGGTATGTATTAATGCTTGTACATAAACAATGTATCGATAATCAAGATAAGAGCATTCACATTATATCCCTCATCTTCAATCACATTTTTGGATTTAAGGAGAAATAGCATAAAAATCATATAAAACACCTTTACATCGCATCCCCTATCTCCTTCCGCAGCCCCCATATATTTTTTGGGAAAACGAACTAATCCTTTAAATTTGCTTGTTACTGTTTATCCTCCATATCTTCTTCTCTTATATTTCTAATGGTGGATGCGAGGGAAGAAGAGCAAACTAATAAAAATTAGTTTAAGGAAGTGCATTATTTAACTGAATAGGAGGTAGAAGCATTTTAAAAACGTAAGAAACAAATTTAGTAAAATGCGAATAAATTATAGGGTTATGGATGGGGAACGAGATGTGAATGCTCTATTAAATTCAGATTTGCATGGAAAACAACTAACGATTAATATCATATTCAAAATAAAAATAATGGATGCAGATCATATTCTTTAAAGGTTTGTTTAGTCAATGTTTTAATCTGTATTTGCTTCATATCTTAATTTTGAGATCTGTCATAGATATAGAGCCCGATCACCAGAAACAAATATGGTGAACTTTATCACATTTACCTGGTATTAGCCTTAATTAGCTGTGATTTTTTCTCTTCCTCTTTGTTTTCTAGCAAAAGTTGCTCTAGAGTTCCTCTCACCAACAGCCGTTAAAGATTTAATCTTTAGCATCATCACCATATAGTTGAACGGATTTTTTTTTCAGCAGCTCTCATTTCCTTTGGCTATTCTAATGGCTAACTCATTCACCACACCGTCCTAACTCTATCATTCCCCCAGGGGCCTTTTACCGCTTGCCACCATACTATACATGCTTACTATCAAAACTCACTACCACCAGTTATCTTCTTTGGTAAAACAAGTCATCCCCTTTTATCTTATTAGAAACTCTAAGGCTATATTGATGCCACAATTATAATAACATTAAAAAATCATGGATACTAATGGTATTGCTTCTTTACATCCCATGTGTACCATGTTGCATAAGTAGATTAGTGGGCCCATAATTTTGCTTTGATATGCTCTATCTCCCTCATTTTTACAAGACATGATTGGCAAGATTTTCAATCATATGTCCTCTCATAAGGGTCTGGTCTTATATTGAGGCTGCTTACTGTCATTACTACATAGAGCGAGTGGAGAATCTAGGTGACATACTGGTTTAGTAAAAATTTACCGAAGCAATAATGTTATCAAACTTAGTAAGTGAGGTACAAAGTTTTTCTAAGATACTTGATAAAATGTAGATGGATGTAAACGGGTGACAAGAGACATACGAGGAAAGCCCATGATCCCTATCAGGATCTTTGGCACAAAACCTCGGGAGGCGACTAAACGTGAGCGTGCCTTACAATATTTTATTAATCAAAATAGTGTGATACAACTCGAGAACTGATTTTGGTGAAGAGCCAAAATACAGAGAGTGAAAGTGTTGTGTGGTAATTGAATGTGTCCTTTTCACCTTTTCAGCCTCATTATATAGAAAAATAATCTAACATCCCAAATATCTCGGTCTTTTCCTTGGTCAATACTCATAGCCGTTGGGATTACTCTTCACATGACCTCTTCCATCCGGTTAGCGACTCTTAGGCAAAGAATAACTGCACAACATTCACGTGTAGAGACTGGTCTAAGATAATATTTAACTAACTCTGAGAATTCTTTAGCTTTACTTGGTCAACACTTCTATCTGTTATATCTCTTTTCCACACGTTCTTCTTTAGTTATGTAATGATTCTTTGACGTGAATTAAGTCACCAACGGTCACCTGAAAGAATATGTCAAATCCAAGATCGAAATAAACCGTTAGTACTCACGATCCTAGAAAGTGTCGAAATCTGGGCTCCGACGGGCAGGGATCCCGTGGAGAACGAGGGATCCCGGGCTATAAAGTTGACCCACAACAATTATCCCCAAAATTTGACAATTGTTATCACCATTTTCAACTTTTAAAATTTCAACTTGTTTGTTAAGGGACGTTCATCTTGAGGACCCTATTATGGAATCCTTAAGTCAAGCTCCCACTTTGTCTTGTCTTGAAGCCGTATGTTCCTTTCCTTCGTTCCTAATCATCTATGAAGTTCTTTGAAGGGATGAAGTATGTTGAAGTAACCAAGAAATTGCAATGCCCTATACATTTGGATTGAAAAACATGTTGAGGCATTTATTAGTGTTTTTGAAAACAAATTGTAACATGAATTTTCAAGCACCAAAGGTTCAACATATTTAGAAAAAATGTTTTAGTACTTGTTAGGATACAAGAATTTTTGAAGTTTTTATATAAAAATAGGTTTTTGATCAAAATTCAAATTTCTGTAGAATCTTTATTTTGAAAACATATATGTATAAACATACTATTTTATAAAAACGAATTAAAAAAATTCCATGACTTTAGTTTATTGAGATTGGTCAATAACTTTAATCTCAATAGGATTAGAAGCATAGAGCTTTTAAATATTAACAATTTTAAATAGATAGACATACCGGCTATTAGTAGAGAGTGTAATAAGTTGTGAACCTTTAATAAGCTTGGTCCCTTTTGCGATATTGCGATATTGTAATAAGTTGTGAACCTTTAATGCGGCTATCATTGACCGCATTTGCGTGTCATCTGTACCCTTTAATGACACGCATCGGCGTGTCGTTAAAGGTTGTTTTTTCTAGTAGTGTTGGTGAGCAAGTTAGTTGATTCCTTAGACTTATTCTTGAGAAACTAAGCTTTAGGATCATCAATTCTTAAGATTATTAATTCATGGGAAACCGAACGATATCCTTAAACTATCATAGTTTCGTTTTAAAACTTAGTATTCTTTGATAAATGCTCGGGATAATCTGCATTTGCTTAAGTTTAACACGTAAGTATTAAATGCTTGGGTCAAGCCCGTCTGTGTAACATGTCCATGTTACTCCATTGACATTATCCTTAGGATCCAATATATAGCCAACAATAGTGAGCCTGGTCCCACTATCTCAAACTATAGTTGGATATCATGCACCCAGACGGTAGTGTCAAAACTCAATTCTTAGAAAGGTGAAACCTTTAATCATTTGAAGGGATATATACCTTAAACTTATAAAGGTGGCCAAACCTATAGGAATTCTTAAACTTTCTTTGAGGATCCCAAACAACAAAACAATTGAACCTTTGTGAGGTGGGTGTTAGCTTGGCTAACACCCTTACGATGCCTA